>NC_083225.1:19227081-19340790 GCF_032191835.1 Heteronotia binoei | reverse complement strand
GGTACACGCGGGCCGGGACCCGCTTTATATACATTTATCCCGGAACAGCCTCCTAGCTGGCCAGCCCAATCCTGGCCAGTCAAACTTCCCGCCACTGATCGTGATAGGCGGAGTCTTTTCCCGCCCTGCGCAGGGTGACAGAGGGACTTCCCCTGGTCGCCCTTTACTGTGGGGCCGCGTGGTGCTTTGTTTAAGCACAAGACACTACACTTTCACAACGTTTTCACGGCAGACTTTTTACGGGGTGGTTTGCCATTGCCTTCCCCAGTCCTCTCCACTTCCCCCCCAGCAAGCTGGGGACTCCTTTGACTGACCTCAGAAGGATGGAAGGCTGAGTCAACCTGAGCCAGCTACCTGAACTGGCTTTCGCTGCGATCAAACTCAGGTCGTGAGCAGGGAGCTCAGACTGCAGTACTGCAGCCTTACCACTTTGCACCACGGGGCTCTTTACAGGTGCATTAAAGTTAAATGCGGGAGGCCGCCGTCTTTCTCTTTGGTTTAGCTCCCCCCGAAAGTTTCAGGCCAGGGGGAAGGGACTCAAAACTCCTCCGGGGAGTCCTCCCCAGAATCAACAAAGCCTCAGATGCCTGGCAGTAGCTTTGGTGGCTGTTCCTCCCTCCTTCCATTCCCAGCATCTTTTTACCCAGAGACCAAAGCAGCAGGGCCCTCCTGTCAGCATTCCCAGCATCTGCTCTCTTCTGGCATCGCCATCGTCACGACAAAAGAGAGGCAGCCAGGCTCTGCTGAGCAGCTTCGTGATTGCCGTAGCATCTCTGACAGGGCTGAGGGTTGCATCATCCAGCATCCCAGACACCCCATTGTCGTTGGATCTGACCTGGTGGGATGTGCTTCCTTACAGAGCTGGGGCTAGGAAGCCGATGCGGAGAACTCCAATGGTACAGCAACAGTGCCGTCCTAAGCAGAGTTAACACCTTCCTAAGTCCATTGAAGACGATGGGCTTGATGAGCATTACTCCATTTATGGTGGCTCTGATAGCCCTCTCTCTCTCTCTCGGCTTGACTTCGCGAACGAAGATTTAAGAAAGGTGCAGTAGTCCATGTCTGCTGCAGGCTCGCTGGTGGCTGACGAGACCAATGCGGGACAGGCAGGTCCGGCCACAGTGGCTGCAGGGAAAAGTCTGATTTGGGGTTGGTGCTGTAGCAGTGCGATTCTTCCTCGATCTCCTTTTGTCCTCAAGACCAGCTATGCGTGCGTTCTCAAAGGAAGAGACAGCCTGGTGGATGGTGTGCCTCCATGCTTTGCGATCTGAGGCTAGGTCAGACCACTGGTGATGGTTGATGCAACAGGTACAAAGGGTGATGGTTGATGCAACAGGTACAAAGGAGTCCTTGTACCTCTTCTTTGGTGCCCCTCTATTTCGATGGCCGGTGGAAAGTTCGCCATAGAGGGCAATCTTGGGAAGGTGGTGGTTTTCCATCCTGGAAATATGCCCTGCCCAGCGCAGCTGCGTCTTCAACAGCAGTGCCTCGATGCTTGTAACCTCCGCCCGCTTGAGGACTTCAAGGCTCTGATAGCCACTAACTGGGGAAACAACAGCTACCAACGGATTCATGGAGGATGGGACAATCAACAGCTACTTGTCATGATGGATCTCTACCTTCTCCAGTACCAGAGGCCAGAGTATGTCTCGTGAAATTGGTGGCTGTGGAGGAGGAGCGGCAGGATTCTGGTCAGCTGCTGCGTGGACAGAATGCTTGACCTGATGAGCCGTTGCTCTGACCCCTCAGGGCTCTTGTTCTTATGTTCTCATGACTATTATCTATTCACTTTATTTCTACCCTGCATTTCTCCCCTGTGGGGACTCAAAGTGCATTTTTCCCACACGGGGCCTCATTTTATACTCACAGCCACCCTGTGAGGTAACTTAGGCTGAGAGTGTATAAACAGCCCAACTTCTGCTAGTCTCCTAGAACGCAGGCCGGCGCCCTAACTGCTGCGCCACACTGCTGTGTCTTCTGTAATGTTTATAATGATCTCCTGCATATCTATTCTGCATCTTGTTCGTCACTGATGTGTTTTGTTTTGTGTTCATCGCAGGTGGTTTATTTTGTGTTCATCACCGGTGGTTTTATTTTGCCTTGTCGCTGTTTTCAAATTTTAATCATATTTAAAGTTTTATCCTTTTAGACACGACATTGCAAAGCACCTTGAGAACATAGGCTGAAAGACAAATTAGCAAATAAATTTAACGCCGCTAAAAACTAGATAGACCAAGCAAGATTTTAGCAGCTGGAAGAAGGAAATCCATCCCCTCCAGAGACCCATTCTACACCACCATATGTCAGAGGTCTCCAACAGACACCATTGGCACCTGCCAACAACTTTACTGGTACCCACCAAGTGTTTTTAGGGACTGGAAAGGGCCAGGTGGGACTTTTGCCTAGCAAGGTTTCAGATTGGCCACTGGAGATTTCATTGGCTGTGCAGATTTTTAAAAACATTACATCAGCAGCAGCCACTTATCACAGCACAAGGATCTTCACGGTGTGACTGAAGGTAAGGTGTGGCAGCCAATGTCTGGGTGACTCTACCTTCTGTGGCAGCCATTTTCTGGCAGCCTTCTTGTGGCTCCACCCACCATAGGCTGCCAGAATTTCAAAGAAGAGCCTTTGGAACCAGGGCTGGCCCTGGGGTATGTGGTGCTCCAGGCAGCCTCACTGTCTGAAGGTGAGATATAGTTATTTTTATATTATGCTTCCATGTGAAGTGAAGGTATCGCTTTACTCTGCTCTGGTAAGACCTCACCTGGAGTAATGTGTTCAGTTTTGGGCACCACATTTTAAGAAGGATCCAGAAAAGCTGGAACGGGTCCAGAGGAGGGTGACGAAGATGGTGAGGGGTCTGGAGACCAAGTCTTATGAAGAAAGGTTGGGCATGTTTAGCCTGGAGAGGAGGCGGCTGAGAGGTGATAT
Organism: Heteronotia binoei; assembly: GCF_032191835.1. Lineage (NCBI taxonomy): Eukaryota > Metazoa > Chordata > Lepidosauria > Squamata > Gekkonidae > Heteronotia > Heteronotia binoei. The sequence goes on along the minus strand of NC_083225.1, from coordinate 19,337,856 downwards.
GATCACCATCTTCAAGTACTTGAAGGGCTGTTATCTAGAGGATGGCGTGGAATTGTTTTCTTTTGCCCCAGAGGGTAGGACCAGAACCATTGGGTTGAAATTAAATCAAAAGAGTTTCTGGCTCAATATCAGGAAGAACTTCCTGACCGTTAGAGTGATTCTTCAGTGGAACAGGCTTCCTCAGAAGGTGGTGGGCTCTCCTTCCTTGGAGGTTTTTAAACTGAAGCTAGATGGCCATCTGACAGCAATGAAGATCCTGTGAATTTAGGGAGATGTATTTGTGAATTTCCTGCATTGTGCAGGGGATTGGACTAGATGACCCCGGAGATCCCTTTCAACTCTATGATTCTATGATTCTATTCTATGGGGCCAAACACATTAATAAAATGTAGCCAAAACATTAATAACATTGTTTACTGTAGAATAGCGTTGCCAGGTCTGACTCAGGGGACTTTGTGGGTGGAGCCAGGACACTTTGGGGGTGGAGCCAGGAGTAAAGTTGTGATAAGCGTGATTGAACTCCCAAGGGAGTTTTGGCCATCACGTTTAAAGGAACCACACTCCTTTTAAACGCCTCCCCTTCATTGGAAATAGTGGAGGAGGGGGGCACCTTTTTTGGAGGGGGACTGTTGAGGAGCGGCATCAGATGCCATGCTGAAAATTTGGTGCCTCTACCTCAAAAAAACAGCCCCCAAAGCCTCAAATACCCATTGATTGAGTCTCCATTTTACCTAGGGTTGCCAATCCCCAGGTGGGGGCAGGGGATCCCCCAGTTTGGAGACCCTCCCCCCGCTTCAGGGTCATCAGAAAGCGGCGGGAGGGGAGGGAAATGTCTGCTGGGAACTCTATTATTCCCTATGGAGACTTATTCCCATAGAAAATCATGGAGAATTGATCTGCGGATATCTGGGGCTCTGGGGGGCTGTGTTTTGGGGTAGAGGTACCAAATTTTCAGTATAGCATCTAGTGCCTCTCCCCAAAATACCCCCCAAGTTTCAAAAAGATTGGACCAGGGGGTCCAATTCTATGAGCCCCCAAAGAAGGTGCCCCTATCCTTCATTATTTCCTATGGAAGGAAGGCATTGAAAAGGTACGCTGTCCCTTTAAATGTGATGACCAGAACTCCCTTTGGAGTTCAATGATGCTTGTCACAGCCTTGATCTTGGCTCCACCCCTAATGTCTCCTGGCTCCACCCCCAAAGTCTCCTGGCTCCACCCCCAAAGCCTCAGATACCCATTGATCGAGTCTCCATTTTACCCTATGAGGACCTGTCTAATGGAGTGCCCAGTGGACCTTCAACCCTCCCCTCCACCTTCTGAGAACCCTGAAGTGGGGAGGTGTCCGCTAAACCCAGGGATCCCCTGCCCCCAACTATGAAGTAGCACAAAATGTTTGCCAGCTTAGGAACAGGAATTTGGACTGGATCCCATTTCAAAAATCTTCATCAGCCAGTGCTTAAATCTTGAAATCCCGACAGAGTGTCGGAAGATGTAAGAAATGAGCCCCGCTGACCGCTTGTGAAGGTCTTATAACAGACAAGAGCACAAGTCTGGCAACAGCGCTAAGGTTGACTGTGCTGGCAAGAAACGCTCGCAGCCCTTGAGCTGGTGCAGCTCCCTGGTCGGGCCCACTTCTGCTGCTGACCTTCCGCCACCTGCTTGCTTGCAAGCACTCCGCCACGGATTCTCAGCCAAATCAGGAAGAGGCATGTAGAGGTGGTACAGGCATGGGGTTGCCAACCTCCAGGTGGTCAGGCAGCAAAATCTAGGAGACCACAGTGAACCAGAAGAGTCAAAAGGAAAAACACAGAGCAACAGTTCCATATAATTTCAATATGGACCCCATTCAAAAACAATATCAATTCCAGTTTGGTGTAGTGGTGAAGTGTGCGGACTCTTATCTGGGAGAACCGGGTTTGATTCCCCTCTCCTTCACTTGCAGCTGCTGGAATGGCCTTGGGTCAGCCATAGCTCTGGCAGAGGTTGTCCTTGAAAGGGCAGCTGCTGTGAGAGCCCTCTAAGCCCCACCAACCTCACAGGGTGTCAGTTGTGGGAGAGAAAGGTAAAGGAGATTGTGAGCCGCTCTGAGACTCTGTTCTTGAAAGGGCAGCTGCTGTGAGAGCCCTCTCCAGCCCCACCCACCTCACAGGGTGTCTGTTGTGGGGGAGGAAGGGAAAGGAGATTGCGAGCCGCTCTGAGACTCTGTCCTTGAAAGGGCAGCTGCTGTGAGAGCCCTCTCAGCCCCACCCACCTTACATGGGCCATTGGCCTGATCCAGCATGGCTTCTCTTATGTTCTTCTGTGACACAGAGTGTTGGACTGGATGGGCCATTGGCCTGATCCAACAGGGCTCCTCTTATGTTCTTAAGTGAAACAGAGTGTTGGACTGGATGGGCCATTGGCCTGATCTAACAGGGCTCCTCTTATTTTCTTCTGTGACACAGACTGTTGGACTGGATGAGACATTGGCCTGATCCGACATGGCTCCTCTTATGTTCTTCTGTGACACAGAGTGTTGGACTGGATGGGCCATTGGCCTGATCCAACAGGGCTCCTCTTATGTTCTTAAGTGACACAGAGTGTTGGACTGGATGGGCCATTGGCCTGATCCAACATGGCTTCTCTTATGTTCTTAAGTACCCCGCTGTGGTGAGTGCCTGAATGTCCTCCCTGAAAGCGTCCTCATAGCAGCGACCATTTTTCTGCCATGCGGTGCTTCCCTGGCCCTGGCATGGTGACTTCGAACTTGCGCCAGATGTCCGGTCTTGCTGCAAGCAGCATTACAGTATTTGCAGGAGCATCATTTGTGGGTGTCACCACAGCTAGTACAGCCTCAGGTTGATGCCATCTCAGTTGGACGTGGCAGTGGGTGCTTCGGGTTGCCTTGATGCATTTTGAGGGCACCGTTGTCCTCAGAGTCATCTGGGTTGGATCCTCTGGTGACCTGGCATATTCCTGTTGAGTGCAGCTCCTTGTGCAACTTCTCGTAAGTGGCAGCTTCACTCAAAGCATCTTCCAGGGTGAGTCTTTTCTACCGCCAACTTTGCCTGCATGCGTTCTTCCTGGAGGCCTGTGATGAAGCGGTCGAGCAGGGCCTCTTTGAGGCTGGTGAAGGTGCACTCATGGGCAAGGAGGTGGAGCTCCACAAGGACGGCAGCTACAGTTTCTCCGGCCTTCTGGTTCCGCTTGTGGAACTTGATGGGCCTGGACATGTGGGATGGCCGGGGCGAGAAGTGGTCGGTCAGCTTCTCTACCTTGTAGGTGGGCTCATTCAGTGTCATCTGTGAGAGGAGACTCTCTGCCAGCTCCTCACTACAGGCGCTGAAGAGGAGATGGTTCTGCTGTTCCTCGTCTGTGATTTTGTGGTAGAGGATGAAGTAGTTCAGCCTCTTCTCCCTTCTCTCCCACCCCTCCAGTTGCTCGGGGTTGAACTCTCGGATGTACCCCTGTGCTCCTGGTGTTCCAGCCGTGTTGGGGCCGGGCATTGGAGGTGCAGTGGTGGGAGGCACGGAAGTGCTGGATGCTCGATCGTCACCCATTTCAGGTCCTGGCTGGGCAAGCTTCCTCAGGGATGGTGGTGTGATGCGCAGAGCTGGAAGCAGCTGCTGCAAGGTGCAGTGTGGTGCCGGGTGCTGGATCGCCTACCAGGATTCCACCTTTGGAGAGCCAGTTTGGTGTAGTGGTTAAATGTGCCAACTCTTATCTGGGAGAACCGGGTTTGATTCCCCACTCCTCCACTTGCACCTGTTAGCATGGCCTTGGGTCAACCATAACTCTGGCAGAGGTTGCCCTTGAAAGGGCATCTGTTGTGAGAGCCCTCTCCAGCCCCACCCGCCTCACAGAGTGTCTGTTGTGGGGGAGGAAGGGAAAGGAGATTGTGAGCTGCTCTGAGACTCTGTCCTTGAAAGGGCAGCTTCTGTGAGAGCCCTCTCAGCTCCACCCACCTCACAGGGTGTCTGTTGTGGGGGAGGAAGGGAAAGGAGATTGTGAGCTGCTCTGAGACTCTGTCCTTGAAAGGGCAGCTTCTGTGAGAGCCCTCTCAGCTCCACCCACCTCACAGGGTGTCTGTTGTGGGGGAGGAAGGGAAAGGAGATTGTGAGCCGCTCTGAGACTCTGTCCTTGAAAGGGCAGCTTCTGTGAGAGCCCTCTCAGCTCCACCCACCTCACAGGGTGTCTGTTGTGGGGGAGGAAGGGAAAGGAGATTGTGAGCCGCTCTGAGACTCTGTCCTTGAAAGGGCAGCTTCTGTGAGAGCCATCTCAGCTCCACCCACCTCACAGGGTGTCTGTTGTAGGGGAGGAAGGGAAAGGAGATTGTGAGCCGCTCTGAGACTCTTTGGAGTGGAGGGTGGGATATAAAGCCAATATCTTCATCTACCTCACAGGATGTCTATTGTGGGGGGAGGAAGGTAAAGGAGATTGTGAGCCACTCTGAGACTCTTCGGAGTGGAGGGCGGGATATAAATCCAATATCTTCTTCTTCTTCATCGCCACTATAATATAGTGGGTTCTCAGGCATTGAAGAGGTGAGGTTGTTGTGATAACAAGCTCTTTATTGAGTACAGCGTGGTGGGTGGCTGCACTGCGAAGACTGAAGAACGGGCCCTGCTGGGCCAACTATATACAACACTGGGTTTCCGCGCTAGCATGTGATTGGGTCATTCAAACCAGCAGGGGGCCCGTGATTGGAGCAGGGCAGTCTGGATTTGGATCCTCCTGCTCATTGTTCCCAAGTCCCCAAGGCCAGTTCTTCAGGCTCCAATGAGCCAGGCAGGAACACCATCAGTAACAACGTTGACTCACATACATAACAGGATGTCTCTCTTGGACTTAGCCTGGGAGTTGCCCTCTGACCCCTCCCCCTTTCTTTGTCCTCTCCCTCCCTTCATGTGGTCTTCCATGGAGACACATTTCTCTGCAGGTCTCTCCTTTAGAGACAATGTCCCCAGGCTCCCACATCTATGATGCCAGACAAGCTGGCCGTTTGTGAGAGGGAAAGTACCTACTCTTTAGATTAGGCTTCTTTTTCTTCTTTCGACTGCAGCCTGAATGTGAATTAGATCTACTTGAATAAATGGAAGTTTGCCTTCTTTGCAATATTCCTTTTGGGAGATTCATTTACTGTACTCCATATAGCGCTTCCACGATTGAGCAACTCTGCTATATTAACCAAATATCCCAATATTTAAGTCCACATACTGAACATATATGAACGTATGAAGCTGCCTTCTACTAAATCAGACCCTCGGTCCATCAAAATCAGTATTGTCTACTCAGACTGGCAGCGGCTCTCCAGGGTCTCAAGCTGAGGTTTTTCACGTCTACTTGCCTGGACCATTTTTAATTGGAGATGCCGGGGATTGAACCTGGGACCTTCTGCTTACCAAGCAGATGCTCTACAACTGAGCCACCGTCCCTCCCTACTGATGATTGGTGTGAAATTAGGAAGGGGGATAGAAAGCTGAACACTGGACAGTTCTTGCCAAAAAATCTTCTGAACCCAGAAGCTTCTTCTGTGGGCTCTTTTGAACTCCAGGCTTTCAGATTTAGCAGAAGTGCTTTCTTTCAGGGTTGATATCAATCCATTCCATGGAGATTTAGTAAGAGGAACCTGGATAATCAAGTGGTGATTGTGGAGCATGTTCATGGGGAACAGGTTCTTCATCTTGAGGCATTCTCTGATTTGCTGTAGGGGGGCAGCTTGTTGCAATGAGCCCCGGGATCCCTTCAGCTCTGCTCTCCATCAGCCACCTCTTCAGCTTTTCACACAGGCACTTACTTTCAGAGTGGCTCCCAGAAGGCTGGGCTCAGCCTGTTTTCTTGGGCAGCATGGGAAGTTGGTTTGCCTCTCATTTCCCTTCTGCTGCCTGCCCCACTTACAGGATTTATACTGGGGAGAGTCTGACCTCTCTTTGAATGTCCTTGGGGCACCCACATCTGTCTTGCCAGCTGGACATCTCTAGAGAGCCAAAGAAGATGAGAAAGTTAAAGTTGCCTTGCTAGCATCCTATGTGAGAGGTACTTAACGGAATTTCCTGGGGAGATCTTGAGCTGGAAGGCTGGTATCTCCCTCTGCAGTATCACACACTATGAGTAGACTCATGCCTGTACTGTCCAGAGTGTCCCTTGCCAGTGTTATTAGTTTGCACATTTTTTTTTGAAAACAATTTTTATTATTCTGCAATATATTGTAATAATACTCATCCATTATTAAAAACTTAGTACCAATACATTACATTTTTTCTCCTCCCTCCCCCCCTTTTCGTGACCTCCGACGGTGCATTTTAGTTAAAATACTAAAAAAAAGGTAATTTTATCAAATTAGGAATCTTCATAAAAAGTCTTATATCCAAAATATAATAAAAATAAGGAAAAAACTATATGCTATAATTATAATCCATCTCCATTATGATCCCTTAGTCCTTATCATAAAAATACAATTGAAGAGATAATATAGTCTCATTTTTTAACTATAATCATTATCAAAATAGTGTTGGAAAAAAGATATATTCACATGGTCTCATTTTTTAACTGTAATCCATTTGTTATTCCCCTGACGTTCAACTATTGTCAAAAATCGCCAAATATCCTTTAACCTTCCATTGTTTTTCAACATATTTTTGAAATTTTCCCCACTCATTTTTAAACTTCTCTAGATCATATTCTTTTAAGATTCTTGTAAGCTTGTCCATTTCACTCCAAAGCATAACTTTTACAGTCCAGTCCCACTTTTCTGGTATTTTGTCTTGCTTCCGCATTTGCGCATATAATGTCCGTGCAGCTGAAAGCATGTACCAAATTATCGTTCTGTCTTGTTTCGGAAATTTTTCCATTTGTAATCCCAACAAAAAGACGTCTGGTGCCTTCTTTATTTGCACATATTTATACTGATTTGCACATTTCCAGGTAAGTCTCTACACACCAATAACCCTCCAGTGGAAGGCAGCCTTTTCTTGGTGTTTGGCTCAAAGGCTGTGGTGGATGGTCCAGAAAGGGCAGTTTAGATAGCAGAGACTTTGTGTTGCAGTGTTTTGAATGTTGGACTGGAGACCCAGGTTTGCATCCTCAATCTGCCAAGGAAACTGGATGGCCTTGGGCATACACACATTCAGCATGTACACATATTGGGCATATACACATACTTTCAGCCTTACCTACCTTGTAGGGTTGTTGTTTTGAGGATAAAATGGTAAAGCGGAGAATGATGGAAGCCACTTTGGGTCCCCACTAGGAAAGAGAGGCAGGGCATAAATGAAGTAAAGTAAGGACATGAACGTGTGCTAAAACACATACCGGAAGAATAGGGGAGGACCTACACTTTTGTCCTTCTGCCTGCCCCAACCCCCACCCCCCCCCCCCCACTCCAAAATACTTTCAATGAATGAGTGATGATCACAGCCATTTCCTGGTCATTTGTACCACAGCATAACCTGAAATTAAGGAATTGGGCCAGTTGTAGTAATTCAGATCCTGGCAGGATTTTCTCTTCCTTCTCTTTGTAATTCAGTAAAAACGTGACCAGCAGAAGGTTTTTTTTTATGTGGGGCTGAATGGCCATTATTGTCAAGGGGCCTTGCCATATTTTTTAGTGGGGTCCGTGTTCTCTGTAACTGTAATGGGCCGAAGCGGCCATTTTCTCTGTCACCTGGAGATCAGTAGCCATTCCAGGAGGTTTCCAGGAGACTGGCAATCCAAGGTCAGCCCCTTTCCAGGCAGCTCACTGCTTCTCCCTTCCTCCACCAAGAGAGTTCAGGGGGGCGGGTTTCTCTCCCCGCCTACTCTGCATCCAGCAGAGAGTTGTGAGGGGTGGGGGTGGGCCAATGATGATGGGCAGCCATACCTAGGCTAAGGTTATTCTTATGGGACAATGACAGCATTGCTGCTGGGAGAGGAGGATCAGTCCCCTCCCTCTAAGTCTCTGAGGCCCTCCCTGTGATCTTCCGTTGGGGTGCAACCCTAGCTCACCTCTTTATGGTGCACCTTGGGTAATCACAGGAAAGAACACAGAGTCCATTGCCTAGGGTTGCCAAGTCCAATTCAAGAAATATCTGGGGACTTTGGGGGTGGAGCCAGGAGACATTGGGGGTGGGGCCAAGATGAAGGCTGTGACAAGCATAATTGAACTCAAAAGGGAGTTTTGATCATCACATTTCAAGGGACGGCACACCTTTTCAATGCCTTCCTTCCATAGGAAATAATGAAGGATACGGGCACCTTCTTTTGGGGCTCATAGAATTAGACCCCCTGGTCCAATCTTTTTGAAACTTGGGGGGTATTTTGGGGAGAGGCACTAGATGCTATACTCAAAATTCGGTGCCTCTACCCCAAAAAACAGCCCTCCCAGAGCCCCAGATACCCGCAGATCAATTCTCCATGATTTTCTATGGGAATAAATCTCCATAGGGAATAATAGAGTTCCCAGCAGACATTTCCCTCCCCTCCCCCGCTTTCTGACGACCCTGAAGCGGGGGGAGGGTCTCCAAACCGGGAGATCCCCTGCCCCCACCTGGGGATTGGCAACCCTACCATTGCCACCTTTAAGATTTAAAAAAGTTGTCTTTAGTATTCAACCATTGTACAGAGGGTGCAGGTTGGGGGTTGGTTGGCTGTCAGGAAGAACCAGCTTGAGTCAAGATGCATGAGAACTGGGTGATCACTGAGTATAGCTGAGATTGGAGTAAGACAAGAGTGCAGCATTCAGACACGAAAGCTAACCTCAAGATGTGAGAGAAATATCCTGTCCAGTGTCACCTCAAGATTTCCTCAAGTATTACACATGGTTTTTTTTGGGGGGGGGGGGGGAGGGCGGTGGTCCCTGAGTTGCCAGAATCTTGCAAGTACTAGTAAAATCGCAATGCCAAAGTGACAGATTGATATATGCAGCCAAAATTGTATTAACAGGTTAGGCAAGACTGAAATAGCTGCAGTTGTGCTCAGCACGGGGTAGGAGGGGATTAACGACGTACCTGAGAAGTAATTTTGAGTGCAGTGACACCCTAAGGATCGACAGAGTCTGATTTCTCTGAAATACTTAGAACAGAGCTCCTAAGCGTGTTACCTGAGACAAGAAGCCAATCTCTGTTAAGGCCTGTGGGTTACATTGGCCGTTTTCGCACTAGCGTTTGCTCCGTCGTAGCGCCCCATTTACCTCCGGATCTTCTCTTGGATTTCGCACATGTTGCTCCGGCGCTGCGGTTTGCTCCGGCGCTACAGGGATTTTACGCCGGAGTATGTTTTTCAGCATGTTGCCGGAGTTTCCGAAAACCTCTGGATCCACTCCGGATCCACTCAGCGGAGTTTGCTGTGGGAAATCCATCCACGCCGGATCGACTGCTTTGTGGGCGGCACCCTCTCCCTTTCCGTCCTCCCACCCCATCCACCCCCTTGGCCAATCATCAGCCTTTCGCGGCGCTTCCCTGAAGTGCCGGCGCGGCCATTTTTTTTTTAAACTTCACAGTTTTGCGTAATAGCGATATTTCGAAATTAACAAAGGGAAAAAAACCCCCCTCCTGGAATAGTTGCGTTATTTCGCTGTTGCGTTATCCCCGGCCTCTTCTCCCTTTAGGGGCCCCGGTGGGGGGACCGCGGCAGCCCCCCCAGCAGGCCTTTTCCAGCCAGTCCGTTTCGGGTCTAGTTTGGGGAGGGCGAGCGGGAAGGAGGCGGTTTCAGCGGGCCGGAGGAGGGGCCCCGGCAGCTTCGACTCTCCCCAGCTCAACCCCCCCCACTTCACTTCCATTTGCGCCCCGCTTGACCCCGCCGGCTTCCCGCTGCCGCCGCCGCCTTGGCAAAGGGAGCCCAGCCGCCCAGAGACATTTGGCGGCGGCGGCGCTTCTCCATTGTTGGGGGGGGGAATCTAGTGCCGGTGCGGGCCAAAGCGTTCATGTGTGTGTGTTAAAAACGGAATGCCTCCCTCAGCTGTGCCACCAGGATTTCTGGACCTGCACAAAATCGCCATGTATAAAATGGGAAGTTGGAGTCCTGCATTCTTCTCCCTGGCTACATTCCGCTCGGTTAGAAAATAGACGGAGCTCGCTCTTCACACCCGCCACAGAAGGGGAAGGAGAGAATGGGGCGGGGGGGGAGCTCTGGCAGCAGGAATCAGTCAGGTCCCCCGTTGCAAGCGCCAGCCGGAGAGGGGAAAGAGAGCGGAGGAAATCCCAGCTTCGCCACCCGGGAGGGAGCGAAGGGAAGAAGCTGCCACACACACACACACACACACAAACCCCTCGATTTCTCTCTCTTCGTTATTGCGATATTTCGCAACTTCAGAATTGGGGGGGGGGGAATATAGTGCTAGGAATGCTTCTGTTAATACATAAAGGACTGTGGAGAATTCTACAGCTGCAGCCAATCCATGAGCAGCAGCAGCACACGTGATGCGGTTTGTCCACGAAATGAAGGGGAGGGAGCAGCTCGATGTTACGTTAGTACGTTAGTACGTTAGTACGTCATTACGCAACCAGACTTGCGCTTAAAAAAAAAAATGATTGACAGGGCATCGAACTCAAGTCGATGCCAGTGGGAAAACGATTTGAGCCGGGGCTTCAGGGAAGGCGACTCCGCAAAGAGTCACTAGTGGGAAAATGAGAAAAATGATCCGGAGATAATTGCGCCGGGGAATAAGGGGAGCAAACGCTAAGTGGGAAAACGGCCATTGTCTTGAGTGTTGTGAGATGTACGGTCTCCCGGCTTCATTGAGATGGATGAGAAATGCCTCTTTCTTTGGGAATGTGCAGTGGTTGAACCGAGAATTCGAATGAGAACGGTGCAGTTACAGGATTCCAAGATAACTTGCTGTTAGCTGCGTGCAAGGATCAGGTGTCCCTTGAGCAGTCTTGACTTTTCAGTAGCTTCTTTTGAGGCCCAGGTGCCCGGGATTTTCCTTTGCATGACGGACAAGTGAAGCGCTGAGGGATTCCACACAGGAATTTGTTCTGTGGTTCAGTGGGCAGCTGCTATGCATGTGGGAAGTTCATGCCTCATCTCTGCTGCATGGCACTAGTACATTCAATGCACTGGTTCTGGGTAGCAGCCCTTGCAGAAAGCCCCCCACCCTGATTTTTGAAGCAGAGAGATTCTCCAGTTTGATCTAAGGTACCGTGTGTTGCAGTGGCCGTTGCATGGTGGCACAGGTTCTGCTCAGGGACATGGCACTGTGGGGGAAAGGCCCCTGAAGCCACCCTGCCAATTTGGGGCCTCTCCCTCAAACCCCCTACTCCCCAGAGTGACTTTATTACAGTGGGAAAAGTGACTGATAGCGTTTTTTCCCTCCGTAGGGAAAAATGGGCCCCTTTGAGTGCCCCTAGAATTGAACCCCCAGTTACAATCTTTCTGGAACTTTGAAGTTCTGTGGGGAAGAGGCCCCTGAAGCTATCCTGCCAATTTGGGGCCTCTCCCTCAAACCCCCTACTACCCAGGGTGACTTTATTACAGTGGGAAAAGTGACTGATAGCTTTTTTCCCTCCATAGGGAAAAATGGGCCTCTTTGAGTGCCCCTAGAATTGAACCCCCAGTTACAATCTTTCTGGAACTTTGAAGTTCTGTGGGGAAGAGGCCCCTGAAGCCGCCCTGCCAATTTGGGGCCTCTCCCTCAAACCCCCTACTCCCCAGAGTGACTTTATTACAGCGGGAAAAGTGACTGATAGCTTTTTTCCCTCCGTAGGGAAAAATGGGCCCCTTTGAGTGCCCCTAGAATTGAACCCCCAGTTACAATCCTTCTGGAACTTTGAAGTTCTGTGGGGAAGAGGGCCCTGAAGCCGCCCTGCAAATTTGGGACCTCTCCTTCAAACTCCCTTCTCCTCAGAGTCACGTGTGACTTCCCCCCCCCCACCATCACCATAAGGGGAAAGGCCAATTTTGGGTGGCCCTAGAATTGGACTCCCTTGCCTGATCTTTTTGAAACTTGGAGGTTCTGTGGGGGAGAGGCTCCTGCAGATGACCTGCAATTTTGGAGCCTCTCTCTCAGACCCCCTGCTCCCCAGCTGCAATTCTTTATATCCTCTTTTGCCATTGACTTCAGTGTTCCATAGGGTATTGTTAAGTCCCCGCACTTTCAGCTCACACATAGTCAAGGATCATTCAAGAGTTTTTATTGAAATACAGAGGCTCCTAGTGCAAACTGACAATGGCAGGAGAGCATCCTTTCATATACCTTAGGTTAACTGTTACATTTCAAAGCAAAAGGTGCCAAGCTGACCGACCTTGAGGTCATGGTAGATAACGCACTGAAAATGTCCGAGACAGTGTGCGACTGCAATAAAAAAGGCCGACACCATGCTGGGAATTATTAGGAAGGGAATTTAAAAGAAATCAGCCAGTACCATCATGCCCCTGTATAAATCGATGGTGCTGCCTCATTTGGAGTACTGTGTACAATTCTCGTCACTGCACCTCAAAAAAGATATTATAGCATTGGAAAAAGTGCAGAGGAGGCCAACTAGAATGATTAAAGGATACCTATGAAGAAAGGTCGAAACCCTTGGGGCTCTTTAGCTTGGAGAAACGTTGACTGCGGGGTGACATGACAGAGGTTTACAAGATCATGCATGGGATAGAGAAGGTAAAGAAGTACTTTTCTCCCTTTCTCGTAATATGAGAACTCGTGGACATTCAAAGAAATTGCTGAGCAGATGGGTTACAATGGATAAAAGGAAGTACTTCTTCACCTAAAGGTTGATTAACATGTGGAATTCACTGCCACAGGAGGTGGTGACGGCTGCCAGCATAGCCAGCTTCAAGAGGGGATTGGATAAACATATGGAGCAGAGGTCCACCCGTGGCTGTTAGCCGCAGTGTATTGTTGGACAACACAGATCTCATCTATGTTGTCCGAAGATCCATTGTAATCCCTGGAGATCTCCAGCCCCTTCCTGGAGGATGGAAACTGTTGTTCCTTGAGGGAAAGGCACATACTTAGTCTGAGGCTCCAGAGCTGCCTTATTTCTGCCTTGATTCATTCTCATGTCGGTGCCAGCTTCATCACATCCTAATTTAATTCTCAATGCCTGTCAGCTTGCTTTATTGTCAAGGCAGAATCACAGAACAGGGCTGGGAATCACCTTGAGCGCTACCCGTGGTGTTTCTAATCAGGCGTGAGTCTTTCAGTGGTCAGATCATGTTTCAACACATACTGATGCTGGCTTCACTTTCCCCAGGTGTGTTATAGAATGGGCTCGGAGGTACGAAGTGTGTCTTGTAGGCACTGGACAAATGCCTTATCTTCTCCTCCCTCCTCTGCTGACAGAGAAGAAAAGTAACTTGAAGTCATCGATTGATTTAGGGCTCTTTCTTCCTTTTATGTACCTCTGTTTGAGTCCTGTTAACAGTTTTGCTGCGGTGGTGGCTGCAAGCGCCATCAATTCACAACCGACTAATAATAATAATAATAATAATAATAATAATAATAATAATAATAATAATAATAATAATAATAATAATAATAATAATAATAATAATAAATTTTATTTATATCCCACCCTCCCCGCCGAAGCAGGCTCAGGGTGGCTCACAACATATAAAAATTACAATTACAATATAAAGACATTATCTCAATACAATATATATAATTTACTAATTAAAATAATATAATTAAAACCATCAAAATTACAATTAAACTAACATTTACAGTGCTGCATTCTAGATGTTCTCCTCAGTAGTTTATGATGGCCGGATAGAGTGGACCAAATCCACATTAAGCGAAGGCCAGTTGGAAAAGATTAGTCTTGCAAGCCCTACGGAATTGATCAAGACTCCGCAGGGCCCGCACTTCATCTGGTAGTTGGTTCCACCAGTGCGGAGCTGCGATTGAAAAGGCCCTTTCTCGCGTGCTCTTCAGTTTGGTCTCCTTTGGCCCGGGGATTGTCAACCAATTTTGTGCACCTGATCTCAGTACTCTCTGGGGCAGATATGGGGAGAGAAGGTCCCTAAGGTAGGCAGGTCCTCGGCCATATAGGGCTTTAAAGGTAATGGCCAGCACTTTGTAACGAATCCGGTATACAACTGGCAGCCAGTGCAGCTCACGCAGCCCTGGCTGTATTTGCTCCCATCTTGGGAGCCCTAATAACAGCCTAGCCGCCGCATTCTGCACCAGCTGCAGCTTCCGGGTTCGGCACAAGGGCAGCCCCATGTAGAGGGCATTACAGTAATCCAATCTCGGCAACAATTAATTTCAAGGCAAGAGATGAAGAGAGGTCCTTGGCCTTGTGGGTCTCCCATCCATGTTTTAACTATGGACAAGCCTGCTTAGCTTCTGAGTTCTAACGAGATCAGGATAGCTTGGGCCATCCAGGTTGGAGTAACATTCATGCTACCCTTGTATTGTGCCTTCTCTATCCCATGCATAATTCCGTCATCCTTTGTCAGGTCACTCCTCCGCCATCATTTCTCCATGCTAAAGAGCACTAACCTCTTTAGCCTTTCTTCATAGGAAAGACGTTTCACTCCCTTGACCATTTTAGGTGCCCTTTTCGAATGCTATAATAATTTTTTGAGGTGCGGTGACAAGCTGCACACCATTAGAAAAGCTGACAGGATACCTCTCATTACCAGGAACTGACCTGCCAAACTGACTTAAATTGGTGCAAAGCCTTCCCTTGCTATCTTGCTTAGCTGGTGCAGAAGGATATCGTAGGTGGAAAGGCACCAAGAACTCGAGGAGAATCACCAAGGCCCGACTCTACCCCCAGATTACTGTCTCATCTCTGTTCTGTGAGAAAACAATCCAATAAAGCGATCCATTCTACAACTGAGTCAAGTCGGACTGAATTGGTCCAGATATTATTATTAATAATAACAATTAATTTCAGATTTTCGGGTGCAGAGCTGCGCTTGTTCCTTCTACAATCATGTTGCAAAACTTTTCATCGCTAGCCACTCAGATCCGTGACCTTAAAGAAGACCATTTGGAATCTGGCACGCTGTTACTCAACCGTAACTGAAGGTCACCTTGGACAACATTTGATGACTTCCTTACTCAGCTTTGTGTTTTGAGGATAGAGCTTTGCCTTGCCAGAGGGCAAACCTGAATCTTCACTTTTTGAATATTTTAGAGTTTGTTTTGCTTGCAGGGGAAGCTGCTGTTTTTTTCCCTCGCTTTCGCTTTAAGAATAGATTAAAGTGATTCCTTTGCTGTAGGGTTTTTAGGTAATTCCCTGCTGTGTCTGTCCTGCCTAGAGGCTCCTGCAACAGGAAGATTTACAGATTTCAAGGACAGAAGGAACCGTTAAGCATGTATTCTTGGAACTTCTTCAAAGTAATCCCCTAAAAATTACCAAATAATGATTTCTGTGGAGAAAATGTCTGACTCCTGTGGAAGGGAAATCATAGGGGGGGATGGAGCATAACAAGGGATACTGGATGGATTCACATATGCAAGTGCATGATTCTAGGCCTGTAAAACCTATTTGAGCAAGGCATTTCCCAGACTGCAGCCTCTTTTGGTTTTCATGGGTGTTGTGGAGGTTCTGATTACTACATTATTAGTGTAATCAATTAGTTATCTTTTCCCCCCATTTCCCCTGTCACAGTCCCATCAGTTCACATCACCATTAGGACTGATTTTCTCCTCTTTTTCTTTTTGTGTGTGTGCGCATGCACTGCTTCAGCAACCTCAAGGGGGCTGTGCAATCCCCATTAAAGTACATTCCCCACCCATCACACAACAACCGGGGGTTGGGTAGTTCCTGGTGCATGGGTCTCACCCCTTATTGGTTGCCTCTTAGAATCATAGAAATGGAAGGGACCTCCAGGGTCATCTAGTCCAACCCGCTGCACAATGCAGGAAACTCACAAATACCTCCCATAAATTCACAGAATCTTCATTGCTGTCAGATGGCCATCTAGCCTCTTTTCCCACATTTGAGCAGTCTCCCTGATTGGCTCTCCCTGCAAAAATTTTTGAGTTCCTTTGCCTGTCTTGCACCAGGTATGCCGCTCCAGTGGCGTATCTAGCAAACTGGACACCCAGAGTGGATCATGTTTTAACAACCCCCCTCTTCTATATGCCAGAATGGTCCAGGTCAGGGCTCATTGTGCGATTGCAATAAAAAAGGCCAACGCCATGCTGGGTATTATTAGGAAGGGAATTGAAAACAAATCAGCCGGTATGATAATGCCCCTGTATAAATCGATGGTGCGGTCTCATTTGGAATACTGTGTACAATTCTGGTCACCGCATCTCAAAAAGGATATTATAGCATTGGAGAAAGTCCAGAAAAGGGCAACTAGAATGATTACAGGCTTGGAACACTTTCCCTATGAAGAAAGGTTAAAACGCTTGGGGCACTTTAGCTTGGAGAAACATCGACTGTGGGGTGACATGATAGAGGTTTACAAGATGATGCACGGGATGGAGAAAGTAGAGAAAGAAGTACTTTTCTCCCTTTCTCACAATACAAGAACTCGTGGGCATTTGATGAAATTGCTGAGCAGTCAGGTTAAAACGGATAAAAGGAAGTACTTCTTCACCCAAAGGGTGATTAACACATGGAATTCGCTGCCACAGGAGGTGGTGGCGGCTACAAGCATAGCCAGCTTTAAGAGGGGATTGGATAAAAATATGGAGCAGAGGTCCATCAGTGGCTATTAGCCACAGTGTATACATATATGTGTGCATGTTTGTATGTATACACACACATATATTGGCCACTGTGTGACACAGAGTGGACTGGATGGGCCATTGGCCTGATCCAACATGGCTCCTCTTATGTAGCCAGCTTTAAAAGGGGATTGGATAAAAATATGGAGCAGAGGTCCATCAGTGGCTATTAGCCACAGTATGTGTGTGTGTGTGTGTGTGTGTATATATATATATGTGTGTGTGTGTGTGTGTGTGTATTTCAAGGTAGAAAATTTACGTATTACTTTTTTTTGGTGCATAGTCTGTTTCTGTATTACTTACACTGAAGCCTGTAGGTATTGTTTGTAATTCCCGGGGGGGCTGGCATCTCCATCTTGCTCTTCCAAAGGGAACCAAAGCAGCTGCGTCACCACTCTGAGAAGAAAGCAGGCTATGGTAATACCCATTTAAAAAAAATGTTCTTGCTTTTGTGTTATCACCTGCTGTATGGGGCAGATCCAAAATCTCGAGTTTCCTTACAGAACACTGAAAGAGACTGCCGGTTGTTCTAATGAGCAACACTCCGAAGAGCTGTATGCCGGAGCCAAAGGTGCAGGTAGCAGGTCCTGACTTGTTTTCTACCAAGTCACATTATTTAAGATGTGTTCCTTGCTTAAAGGATGAGAAAATCTGGTTACGAGACCATCTGCAAGATCAGTTTGCGCTGCTGCGCCGTGGCGTGTTTCTAAAACTGCGCCTGATGCAATTTGAGCTGTTTGTAGCCCCTCAGCCTGTCTCTTCCAGTTTACATCCCTTTTATCTTGAAACGCCTTTCTTATTCAGAGGCTACGAGAAAATTACTCATTGCCAAGCACTATAGGTGTACGTAGCCCTTTACAAGCATAGAAAGCGACAGATCAGGGCCTTGAAGAGCTCACAATTGAATGCCGGCAAATATAATAAGAAACAGAACAGGAAGAGGGCTAAGACTCGGAGCAGACAAATTAATGCTTATATACAGTTGCATCCATCATAGCATGAAGAAACACATTCCCCTCTGATTCATGCGCTCAAATGCGTCACGTCTGTTGCTGAAGTTGACATTCTATTACTTCCTTAGGTAGGGAAACTGCATAACTTTAATGCTCGGCGTGCCATGAATGATAACACCAATTTAACCTGAAAGATCAGCGGAAAGGAGAAATGTTACTTTCAAGGATAATCTGCAGCTGTGCTTCTCAGGGTGGGAAGGGGAGCTCCCCAATGCACTGAGAACAATGTTTCATTAGAATCAGTTGGTGCTTAGATGCAGTACCTGCCATTCCTACCAGAATCTGTCTTTCAGCCCCTGAACATGTAGAAGAAGAAGAAGAAGATGAAGATGATATTGGATTTATATCCCGCCCTCCACTCCGAAGAGTCTCAGAGCGGCTCACAATCTCCTTTACCTTCCTCCCCCACAACAGACACCCTGTGAGGTGGGTGGGGCTGGAGAGGGCTCTCACAGCAGCTGCCCTTTCAAGGACAGAGTCTCAGAGCGGCTCACAATCTCCTTTCCCTTCCTCCCCCACAACAGACGCCCTGTTAGGTGGGTGGGGCTGAGAGGGCTCTCACAGCAGCTGCCCTTTCAAGGACAGAGTCTCACAGCATCTCACAATCTCCTTTACCTTCCTCCCCCACAACAGACACCCTGTGAGGTGGGTGGGGCTGGAGAGGGCTCTCACAGCAGCTGCCCTTTCAAGGACAACCTCTGCCAGAGCTATGGCTGACCCAAGGCCATTCCAGCAGGTGCAAGTGGAGGAGTGGGGAATCAAACCCGGTTCTCCCAGATAAGAGTCTGCACACTTAACCACTACACCAAACCGGCTCTCCGGTGTACAATAACAAAGCAGGAAGAGGCTGCTAAGAATGTGCAAAGTGCTTTTCCCCGGGGGGGGGGGGGAATTACAATTTGGCATTTGAAAAATGCATACAAGGACAAAATGTCTCTGAACATATGATAGACTGAAGAGAGTAAGCAAGCATGCCTTTAATGTTGCTCACGCTCATGAGGAAAAAGGCTTCTGCGCATGTACACACCTGTCTGGATCAGGGCATATTGCAACAGTGCGTGCACGGGCTTCCGGCATGGTTATGGGAACATTTCTCCATGTGGATTTGGCACAAAATTCTGACCTCTGTGTTGTCGTCCTTTGGTGTCCAATCAAGGTCTCAAAGATCCATTTAGCAAGCTTTCCTTCTACCACTCACGAGTCCAATTTGATCCCGAAGGAAATTCTGGCTGGTTAGCAAAAGCTGAGCATGGGGAGGGGCCAAAACTCATGGGTCAAAGGATTTGCATGAAGAAGGCTCCAGGTCCAGGTCTTAGGATCTCCAGTTAAAAGAACTGAGGGGACCTGGAGGGAGAAGGACCTTACCAGAGACCTTGGAAGTGCAAAGTGCTGGGCCAGATGAACTGGTGGCCTGATTCTTGATCAGGCAGCTTCGTTGATCTTCATTTTTCTTCAACAAAGAAGCAGTAACTGCCTTTCACTTAGATGGCTTTAAAATTAGTTGTACCCATGGTCTCTCAGCAGCTGCTGGCCATGATAGCTAAAGACCTTCTAACCCTACAGCGGGTACAGCTTTGAATACCAATGTGGGGGGCATGGATTAGGGTTGCCAGTAGGGATGTGCAAAACAACAACAACAAAACGGATTTACATGGATTTGGAAGTATACGGGGGAAAAAAATACAGAATCCCGTATATTTCTGAATTCCGTAGTCGGAATAGCCGCATATACGGTAGATGCGCGGCTATTTCCGAATATACGGCCCCATTATACCCTATGGGCCATTGAAATCAATGGCAAATAGGGTATATTTGAAGCCACCTGAAGGGGAGGGGGTTTGAGGGAGAGCCCCCAAATTTGCAGGGGACCTGCAGGGGACTCTCCCCTACAACCCCCCCAAGTCCCAAAAAGATTGGGCAAGGGGGTCCCTGTCTTTGGGCTCCCCAAAAGGCCCATTGCCAACAATGATGGGGAAAGCCCAATTAGCCACTTCCTCCACTATAATTGCTGTGGGGAAAGTGGCTCTGGCCAGAGGGGGGTTTGAGGGAGAGGCCCCAAAACTGCAGGGCAGTTTCAGAGGACTCCCCAGCATGAAACCCCCCGGCCCAAAAAGACTGCACCCATCTGTGGGCACCCCAAAAGGAACACTGCTCCCAATGGTAAGAAAAAACCAATTAGAGCCACTTCCTCACTGTAATTGTCCTGGGAAAAGTGGCTCTGGGGAGCAGGAGGTTTTGAGGAGAGCCCCCCAAACTGCTGTGCAGCTTCAGGGCACTGTCCCCCACAAAACCCACAAGGCCAAAAGATATTGGTCCAATTCCTGAGGCACCCAAAGCCAAACCTAACTTCACACCAGATAATCTCTATAGGACCCAAATGCACTACATCCCTCTATTTACTCTATGAACCCTGCAGGCCTGGAACCAATATAAACCCAGTTGCCAACGTCACTACCACACAAAACACAATCTGCTCAAGGTCTGCTCTGCAGACCTGGCTGCAGCAAACCCAGATGCCAGCTCTCCAGCTCTGCCCCAAATAACACGGGGAGAGCTGGCCAAGCACAACAAGCATGTTGGTTCTGGGTCTCTCACCCAGGTGCCAGCTTCCCAGCCACAGAACAGACAATCTGCAGATGCCAGCTCTCCAGCCCTGCCCCAAACAACATGGGGAGAGCTGGCCAAGCACAACAAGCATGCTGGCTCTGGGTCTCTCACCCAGGTGCCAGCTTTCCCCCCCCCCCCCCAAAAAAAAACAAACAGAACCAAGAAAAGGGACAACAGGAGAAGGCCAAGAAACTCAACTGTTAAAAAAGTGGCCTTTTCACCAATAAGAAATCTCAGGCCAAATCAGTCAACAACACCCCCCCCCCCACCCTGAAACCAGAACCAGGAAAAGGGGGACAACAGGATAGGAGGATGCAAAACCTGCAGCAATAGAGAATAGATCCAAACAGAAGGCCAACACAAACTCAACTGTTAAAAAAGTGGCCTTTTAAACAATGAAAATTAGGCCAAACAGTACCCTCCCCAAGAACCAGAACCAGAAAAGAAAAGGAACAACAGCAGCACAACACAGCAGCAACAAATCAAACATAGAATCCTTTTAAAACAGTAAAAAACTTAACTTTTAACAATACAGGAACTTTACCAACCCCCCAAAAAACCTTTACCCTAACCCCAAGAAATCCAAGCCACCCAAATCAGGAAAAGTAAAAGGACACTGCACTTTTAAAAGTCCTCTCACTAAAGTAAGATATGGGCAAATTGGCAAGCCCCCCCATCCCAGGCCCCCTCCCCCAGCAGAACCCCCTAACCCCAAATAAGCTACCCACCACCCAAATCTGGATAAGTAAAGGGACTCTGAGTCTTAAAAAGTCCTTTTACCAACTAAAATAAAAACAAGAACCCCAAGACTGTCTTACCTTTGACGTCTTCTCTACTCTAGGCAAGTCTGGTAAGGCTGAGAGAGAGCAGCAGCAGCAGCTGAGGCCAAGGGCCAACACAGCACAATCTCTCTCTCACACCAACACAGCAGCAATGGAGGAGTCCAGCCAGGCAGACTCCTTAAAAAGGTTCTCTGGCCCTACAGAGAGCAGTTTAAAAAAAATAGCACTGCTCTGTGATTGGCCAGACAACAGTGCTTACTTGGGTATCAAAGATCAAAAGAACAACAATGTTGCTGATGGTTGGGGGATCAGCTACACAACAGCCCTGCAAAGCATGCAATGCATTTTGCAAATGCATGCTTTGGATTGGCTGCTGGGGCTCCTCTTTCCCCTCCCCCCCCTGATCCCAGGGAGGCTATGGGAGAGGCAGGAAAAGGCTACCAAAGGTGGGAAAGGAGGCAAGCAGCTCCCCTGAGGCTGCAGAAGCCCCTTTCCTGCCTTTTGCATTGAATTTCGTATACTTCCGAATGTATATACGGAAGTATACGGGGAGCCATACTCGGCTTCCGCATAATGGGCCCCAATTGGAATCGGCTGTATGCGATTCCGTATACAGCCGAATCAGTGGTGATTCGGCGGTTGATTCGGTTCGGCCAAACCGAATGCACACCCCTAGTTGCCAGTTCTGGGTTGGAAATACCTGGAAACTTTTGGGGTGAGATTTGAAGAGAGAAGCGTTTGGAAGAGGGAGGGACTTCAATGGGGAATAATGTCATAGCGTGCGCCTTCCAAAG
The DNA here is from genome assembly GCF_032191835.1 of Heteronotia binoei. NCBI lineage: Eukaryota > Metazoa > Chordata > Lepidosauria > Squamata > Gekkonidae > Heteronotia > Heteronotia binoei. Next base: position 19,316,069 of record NC_083225.1, on the reverse strand, counting down.
CGAATATTTTCTTTAGGGGAACTGATCTCTGTCATCTGGAGATCAGTTGTAATCCCAGAAGATCTCCAGTCACCACCTGGAGGATGGCAGCCTTGGAGCGGATTAATTACCCTAGGACACTGTTGCTTCCATTACTTGGTGGCTTCTAGGTCTGATGAAGTGTGCTTCTAGCACACAGAAGTTTACAATCTGAATAAAACTTTGTTGGTCTTAAAGATGAAACTTGACTCCTACTTTGTTCTATGGTTTCTAGGTAGCGTGGGCTGTACATTGCTAGAAACAGGATGCTGACTTTTGTACCAATCTAGATGGGCTCTTGTTATTACTTCAGAATATGCAATAGGATGCTAACCAAGGAAACTCCCAAGTGAAAATACCCTCTTCATTGTTGCAGTCCTTATAATGAATCCAAATTGAGGGAGGGGAGGAGGAGAGATTGATAGTAATATCTGGAAATCTTTGGAGCCTGCCATTATTCTGGTGCATCGTTATCTGGCTTAGAATTCACAGCAATCAGAGGGTGAGAGGATGAAGAGAGTGACTCATCAGGTATATAACTGATAGGCATATTTCCTCAACAGCAGAGTTACGTACAGATCTTGGCACCCAAGATGATTGTGTTGTTCACTCTGTCTTTCTGAATAGTCATGGATACCAATAACATTTTAGGCTCGCAAGCTGAGCGAGAACTTTGTTGATCCCAAGAAAACCAAGTCTTCTGTTTGCTTGTTTTGCTAGTTGCTTCTCTCTGACTGATTCTGCAGTCAATGTTGCTCTGCCCCCTCCCCCCCTTCTGCTTTCATCAGATCAAGAGATGAATTTCCCACCAGTTGCTGCGTGGCCACATTTTGACCTGTGGCTCCTTCCAATTTCCCCTCACCATTTCTTGCCCTTGTTTTTTTTGGAGAGCAGGAAACTGAGAGGGAAATTGGAGGGAGCTGCAGGTCAACATGAACCCATGCAGCAACTGGTGGGGAGCTGACCTCTTCTTGAGCCAGGGAAAGCAGAAGCCCAGGGGAGGAGCAACTACTAGTGAGGATCGCTCCTGCTACTCACATGGGAAGCATTTTCTTGCACTTGCTGACAGGTGACACAACAGATTCAGAGCAGGGAGAACGCTACACAGTTGTATGAATTTGCTCCATACCCAGTGCTAAGCAGTGCAGCCAGCTGAGAGGAGAAACAGAAGCAAACATTTTTGGGTGTGTGTGTCAGTGTCTAACAGACTCCATTTTGCTTAACCTTTAGGCAGGGTCTGGCAATCTCCTGGAATCACAACTTACCTTCAGACCACAGAGATCAGTTCCCCTGGGGAAAATGGCTGCTTTGGAGGGGGGAGTCTGTGGCATTGCACTTTTCTGAGCTCCTTCCACTCTCTTGACGTTCCCCTCCCTAGGCTTCTCCCTCGAATCTCCAGGAATTTCTCAATCTGGAGTTGGCAACCCTATCTGACATATAGGCAGGCAGGACAATAGATCTGAGATGGTGATTAGAGATAAATACTAATGAACATATGAACATATGAAGCAGCCTTATACTGAATCAGACCTTTGGTCCATCAAAGTCAGTATTGTCTTCTCAGACTGGCAGTGGCTCTCCAGGGTCTCAAGCTGAGGCTTTTCACACCTGTTTGCCTGGACCCTTTTTTGGAGATGCCAGGGATTGAACCTGGGACCTTCTGCTTCCCAAGCAGATGCTCTACCACTGAGCCACCGTCCCTCCCCTAATGTGGCACCCGGAGTCAAAGAAATATGAGAGCGACAGAGAGACTGACTGACAGTCAAATCAGAGGAAACACAAATAACAGCGATGAAGATGTGAGGTGGCAGCAGTCCCTGATGTGTTGCCTGTGGGTGTCATGGGCTGGTTAAAGATGGGCAGTTTAAGCTGCCCCGGGGAAGGCAGGCAAGTGCCTCCGAAAGTGCATCTACATGCACACATTGGCCCGCCGTCCCTGTCCTGTCCCTGACTTACTGGGAGCCAGTGTAGAAAGGCACTCCTTTCAAAGTGGCACCTTTTCACTGGGGCGTCTCTGATGTGCCTCCTTGGCCATCTGGATGGCCGGGAAGCACCTGGAAAGTGGCTGGGGTGCATGAGTCCTCTAGATGCTCCCCAGGGCGCCCATGGCCTGTCCCTCTTCCGCAGGCCGTCAGGAACCTCCCGGGTGCTCTTTTTCCAGGTGGTTCACTTCCGGGTCATCTTGATGCCGCCTGTCTGTAAGCAGCCATGGTGCTACTTGTTTTTTCCCCAAAGTGTCTCGGATCAAAGCGAAGAGTTCACCTCACTGGAGGAAGAGGTGCTTCAGAAAAACCTTTGAGGAATCACTTTTGTGTCTGCAGAGAGCCCCCATGATATGGAGATGCTTCCACTGGAACCTCCTGGGGTAAGGTCAGATGTTCAGAAAATCCTGTTATGGGCATGAGTGGAGTCCGGAAGCATGTCGGATTTTCAGTGGTTGTCCAAACGTCAGCATCTGCGAATGGTGGTTAGCTCGTTCGAGTCCCGTGTTGATACGACTGGGGTGCGGACTAATTTGATACTGCTTTAAATCCGAAACAAAACTCTTCTAATGGTTCCTGAGCGGAATTTCTGTTTGAACGCGCCATCGTTGGTGACTCGTTGGAAGCGCAATACCACTTCCCGCCAAAAGTCCCCTACAAGTGATATCACTGTGCCAGTGAATGAGCGAGCTAATGTTGGCTCGATAAATCGTTTACTAGCCCCTATTTCCGGAAAGAAAACTCATTTTTGAATTCCTGTGCTTTTTGCTGCACGCATAGTGCTCGTTCCGGAAAAGTAGTGCCAACGGACTAGCAAAACTGTTAGTGATCCAACCCATTTAAAAGCGATGCGCATCCCCGACCTCGAGAACGAGGTCATGGCGGGTGTGCGAGGTCCCTCGTGGAGAAGGGAGGAGACGCTGGATCTGGAATGGTTGTTTGTGGAACCTTGCAGCATTCTGAGAGACAACACAACCCCAAAGGGAGCCGTTCTGAGATTGGTCCCTCTCACCATTTTGTTATAGTGCCCACTACCTGCTCTAGACATTTCAGATGTGCCCACAGGTTGAACAAGCAGAGTAAACAATGGCAACACAATATAAACAGAAATCTAAAAACAATTGTGTCAAGAATACAATTTGGCAAATTCACAAAAATCTATATATTGTGCAAAAAACATCCGAATTTCATTCCAAAACCATAAATCACATAGAGAGCATAAAGTCCCAAACAGAAATACTGTTCCTAAGGATGACTCCAAAGAATTCTTTTCAAAAAGTCTATAAGGAGTACTACTACTCAGGAGTAAGTTCCAAATGGAGTCCTTCCACTGATGTCGGCTTCCGAAGGAGAAACAAGGCAGGAGACCCAGCCTCCGGTCTGAAGTTTCTTAATGATGTCATTAATTAGAAAACAAAAACAAAACCCACATGTGGGGGGATGATTTTGGGCAGTGTTAAAACTTAGCCTCTTCAGCCGCTACTAAAAACTTCCTCTCCCCAAATCCCACCCCTCTTGGCTCCACCCGCAAAATCTCCAGGTATTTTTCAACCTGGAGTTGGCAGCCCTAGTCCACAGCAACACACAGTCTTAAAGCAGCATGCCAGCAACATCCCATGTTAGCCATGTACAGCAGCAGTCAACCAATGCATGCCCAAACCAATACAATACAACCCAATACAACCAATGTATGCCCAACCCTGGCATTATCCTGGCCCCTACCCAACCACAACACAACAATGGAAGGAGCTTAGGAAACACAGTACCCGGGCCCGTAGCCAGGATTTCCAATGTTGAGGGGCATTTAAATTTATCGTGGGGCACTATTTAAGTTAATTCAATCACTCCATTGGCCACCTGTCCCTTCTGAGATGCTTCCATGGTCCCCTCCCCCTCTCCATTGGGGCATTGTGGGTCCTGCAGCCGCCAAAGGCAAATTCCACGCAAAGCTGGCAGGAGCCCAAAAGAAAGGAGCTCCTCTCAAGGAACCCGAAGAAGAAACCAAGAGAGCCTTGAGGAATGGCGATTCTCTGGATGGGGTTAGAAACAAAGGAAAGGGGGCCACAAAGGGAGAGCCACGCCAAGGTGTGGTGCCCAAAGAAAGAGAGGGGGAAAGGAGGTGCCAAAGAGTGGGTGATGGAGATTGCTTATTGCCTGGGCAGAGCTGCAGTCGAGTACCAACGCTGTGCACACTGGATTCCTGTGGCACTAGCTAGGAGCGAGAGGACAGCAGGCACTCATTCACTCACACAGAGCAAGAGAGAGGGAGGGGCGCAGGTGGTGGCTGGCAAGAAGGGGTACGTGCCCTCCCCTGTCCCTCACATTCAGACCTCACCTCCAGCAGGAGTCTTCCTCTGGCCAGCCGGCCCCTAGGAGGCAGGGCTCTCATAGCCCTGCCCCCCCAATAGCTACAGCCTTGGCAGTATTCTCAGCTGGAGGGAGAGCTGGAAAACACCCTTTGAGTTTTCTGACTTCCATGCTGCAGGAGGTTGGCAACCCTTGTTCTGTTAGAGAAAATGGAAGCTTTGGAAGGTGGACTCTATGGCATCATATCGTGCCTTGCTTCCTCTCTTAAGAACATAAGAGAAGCCATGTTGGATCAGGCCAGTGGCCCCTCCAGTCCAACACTCTGTGTCACATAAAAACATAAGAGAAGCCATGTTGGATCAGGCCAATGGCCCATCCAGTCCAACACTCTGTGTCACATAAGAACATAAGTGAAGCCATCTTGGATCAGGCCAATGGCCCCTCCAGTCCAACACTCTGAGTCACATAAGAACATAAGAGAAGCCATGTTGGATCAGGCCAGTGGCCCCTCCAGTCCAACACTCTGTGTCACATAAGAACATAAGTGAAGCCATCTTGGATCAGGCCAATGGCCCCTCCAGTCCAACACTCTGAGTCACATAAGAACATAAGAGAAGCCATGTTGGATCAGGCCAGTGGCCCATCCAGTCCAACACTCTGAGTCACATAAGAACATAAGAGAAGCCATCTTGGATCAGGCCAATGGCCCCTCCAGTCCAACACTCTGAGTCACATAAGAACATAAGAGAAGCCATGTTGGATCAGGCCAATGGCCCCTCCAGTCCAACACTCTGTGTCACATAAGAACATAAGTGAAGCCATCTTGGATCAGGCCAATGGCCCCTCCAGTCCAACACTCTGAGTCACATAAGAACATAAGAGAAGCCATGTTGGATCAGGCCAGTGGCCCATCCAGTCCAACACTCTGTGTCACATAAGAACATAAGAGAAGCCCTGTTGGATCAGGCCCCTCCAGTCCAACACTCTGTGTCACACAGTGGCCAATATATGTGTGTGTGTGTGAAGCTGGCTATGCTTGTAGCCGCCACCACCTCCTGTAGCAGTGATTCCATATGTTAATCACCCTTTGGGTGAAGAAGTACTTCCTTTTAGCTGTTTTAACCTGTCTGCTCAGCAATTTCATCGAATGCCCACGAGTTCTTGTATTGTGAGAAAGGGAGAAAAGGACTTCTTTCTCTACTTTCTCCATCCCATGCATAATCTTGTAAACCTCTATCGTGTCACCCCGCAGTCGACATTTCTCCAAGCTAAAGAGCCCCAAGCGTTTTAACCTTTCTTCATAGGGAAAGTGTTCCAAACCTTTAATCATTCTAGTTGCCCTTTTCTGCACTTTTCCCGCTATAATATCCTTTTTGAGGTGCTCCCTTCCCCAAAGTCTGCTCTCCTCAGGTGCCACTCCCAAATCTCCAGGACTTTCCCAACTCAGAGTTGGTAACCATCACTGACACTTAAAAAAGAAGTGTAAATCAGGCAGTGGTAGCAGTTCGGAGCCTGTAATTCTGCACGTATTGATTGATGGATTTTTTTTTTTAGTATTAAGTTTTATTGCAATAGTTGGTTAACTGTTATGTAGATTTATAACCAGAAGAGTTCTGGGAGGATAACAAGCTCTGTAAAAACAGAATGATGTGCCAAGAATCTTGAAAGCCCAAGAATATTACAGCACATCTTAAATATATAGCTCATAAAATGAATATGAGGGATTAAAATCTCTATAAAATCAAAAACTGGAGAGCCTTTTCCTGTGAAAAAAGTTAAAGCAGCGTCACATTTTTATTCTGGGAAAAAATTAAGGTAGTACAATGAGAGAGGTTTTAAAAAAGTGGAGCCCCCCCCCCCTTATCTCACAATACTAGAACCAATGAAAATGATTGGTGGTAGATTCAGAGCAGATAAAAGGAAGTACTCTTTATGCACTGCGTAGTTACTGTGATTGCTTCTGCCCTAGAGGGTTTTTTAAGTGTCTCGGAAAAGGGCAAGTAGAACGATTAAAGGGTTGGAACACTTTCCCTATGAAGAAAGGTTAAAACCCTTGGGGCTCTTTAGCTTGGAGAAACGTCGACTGCGGGGTGACATGATAGAGGTTTGCAAGATTATGCAGGGGATGGAGAAAGTAGAGAAAGAAGTCCTTTTCTCCCTTTCTCACAATACAAGAACTTGTGGGCATTCGATGAAATTGCTGAGCAGTCAGGTTAAAACAGATAGAAGGAAGTACTTATTCACCCAAAGGGTGATTAACATGTGGAATTCACTGCCACAGGAGGTGGCGGTGGCTACAAGCATAGCCAGCTTTAAGAGGGGGTTAGATAAAAATATGGAGCAGAGGTCCATCAGTGGCTATTAGCCACAGTGTGTTTGTGTGTGTTATATATATATATATATATATATATATATATATATATATATATATATATATATATAATTTTTTTGGCCACTGTGTGACACAGAGTGTTGGACTGGATGGGCCATTGGCCTGATCCAACATGGCTTCTCTTATGTTCTTATGACATGCCTGGGGGACTGATCAGGCAGGAATTGCAACAGTGACATGGAGCCTCCATGTTCAGAGGCAGTGTTCTTCTGAACACCAGTTACCCGAGGCAAAGTGTATACCTTGCCGGTGGTCTTCCTGGAACCATCTTTCTGACCATTGATGGAAACAGAATTCTGTGCAGTACATACTTCTGTTCTTCTGATACTGCAGTTTTTTCTTGTACTCTCACACATGAAACCAAGGGGACTATTCCACTGAAACTGACTAGAAGCTGCAGCTCCACTCTCCCCAGTCCCCTGTGCTTCTGGTCAGTTTCCAGTGAAACTGACTAGATGGGGCACTTGCTTTGGGGGGCTGTAGCTCAGCCCCCCCCCCCCAATCCAATGTGCACCATACTTGGAGAGCAGGTAAAGGATAGTCTGCCGAAGAGTTTTCTGCAAGTTTGGCATCTCTAGCCCGTTCAGGGGCCATTCTATGCTTTCCTGAACTGAACAAACCAATGAATCATGAATCATTTGGGAAATTGCAAAAAAAACAAAAACCTGAACTGAACTGAACCACCAAATCAGGCAATGAATCAACAAACCATGAAATGAAACAAATCTGCATTTTCATGTTCTGTGCCCATCCCTAAAACCAATCCCTGTAGCTGTAATTGTGGGAGATCTTCAGGCCCTACCTAGCAGTTGGGAACCCTAGCTGTATCCTATGACCTCATAACTGAAGAGCATCAGTCCAGCGACCCATAAGGCTCTGATAAGGTTGCTGGATCCTATGACTGTCTTTTGCTAAGTGGCGGAAAAGAGCCAGAGTCCAGCAACACCTTCAAGACAACAACATTTGCGCTGGTGGAGGGACTTTTGTGAATCACGGTTCACTTATTCAGATACAGCTAGAAACTTCCACCAACTCAACCAACCTCCTTCTACTGGGCAAATGCTCCATCTGGCCCCACCCACTTTCTAAAAACTCATGGTGAGCACCAGGAAAGGTGTTGGTGGGCACCGTGTTACCTAAAGGAACTGTGTTGGGGAGCCCTAATCGAAACCCTGTACATACACACAGAGAGAACAGATTTTGAGTTCAGTGGCCCCTTTAAGACCAACAAAGTTTAATTCTGGGTATCAGCTTAAATACAAAAACTTGAAAAAAATTAAAGGTGCTAATGGACTCAGACTTGTTCTATTTCTTTAGACCAACACAACCACCCACCTGAATCTGTTTTCAGAGGGGGGGGGGGGAGGAGGGGAGATAGAGAGAGAGGGGAGAGAGGGACAAAAACTTATGCCCAGAATACAAGATAATGCATGGGATTACAAGAATTACAAGATAATGCATGGGATGGAGAAAGTAGAGAAAGAAGTCCTTTTCTCCCTTTCTCACAATACAAGAACTCGTGGGCATTCAATGAAATTGCTGAGCAGGCAGGTTAAAACGGATAAAAGGAAGTACTTCTTCACCCAAAGGGTGATTAACATGTGGAATTCACTGCCACAGGAGGTGGTGGCGGCCACAAGTATAGCCACCTTCAAGAGGGGTTTAGATAGAAATATGGAGCACAGGTCCATCAGTGGCTATTAGCCACAGTGTGTGTGTATATATAAATTATTTTGCCGCTGTGTGACACAGAGTGTTGGACTGGATGGGCCGTTGGCCTGATCCAACATGGCTTCTCTTATGTTCTTAATTAAACTTTGTGTCAAGCACTAGTAGTTCAATAATAGAGTCCTTTGTTTTTAATCAAAGTGATCTTCTTTATTTAACTCCAAGTTGCATACAGAACATTGTCTTTGAGAAGACTGAGAAATCAAGGATTGCGTGATGCTAGATAGGGTATCATAAAGTTACAAACGCACATTGGAGTTCCAAGGGCAAAGCAGTAATTTCCCTCTACCTAGCAATAGCCTTCTAACCTGTGATCAAGATAAGGCTTGAGAAGTGCCTGAGATGAAACGGGGGAGTCAGGGCACAGAGACACAGCCAGACAATTCCGGTAGATAAACATCCTTTGTCAGATGGCTGCAGGGATGTAAGAAAGGGGTTGTAGGTAATGGAGAATAACCAGGGCTCTTACTTGACAATACTTCAGCCATCTTAAGGGGGAAATAACCATGCTTGACACTTTGTTGGTCTTAAAGGTGCCAGTGGACTGAGACTTGTTCTGTCGCTTTAGCCCAACACAACTACCCACCTGAATCTGTTTTCAGAGGGGGGGGGGGGAGAGAGGGAGGGAGAGAGAGGGAGAGAGGGGGAGGGAAAGAGAGAGTTCTTTCTATGCTGTCTTCTTCTCACAACCAAGCTCTGATAAGCCTGGAGTGGGGGGATGCTTCACAACAAGGTGAGGCATGGAAGAAGGCAAAGCTTAGCCCCCTCACCCCAAAGGCCCATTATTGTGTATCTGTGAATGGGTAAGCTCATCTAAACACTCCATCACATGTAGCTGTGCCAGGGCTAGGCATATATTTTCATGCACTGGTGTCTGGGGTTCAGGATGGCATCGCCCAAGGTTCAGTTCAGTTGCTATGGCAGAAGTGTGTAGGTTCCCCACCCCCCCAAGCACCTTTTATTCATTGTTAAGAGTACTGATACAATAAAAAGGTAAAGGTAGTCCCCTGTGCAAGCACCAGTCATTTCCAACTCTGGGGTGACGTCGCCTCACGACGTTTTCACGGCAGACTTTTTATGGGGTAGTTTGCCATTGCCTTCCCCGGTCACCTACACTCTCCCCTCAGCAAGCTGGGTCGTCATTTTACCGGCCTCGGAAGGATGGAAGGCTGAGTCAACTTTGAGCCGGCTACCTGAAAACCCAGCTTCCGCCAGGATCAAACTCAGGTCGTGAGCAGAGAGTTCGGACTGCGGCGCTGCGGCTTTACCACTCTGTGCCACGGGGCCCTTTTTTTTACCGACACAACACCGCAATACAATTTTAAAACTGATAACAATTCCATCCAATCAAATATCATATTTGCGTTTGAATAGAAATACAAAGAAGCCTAGCATTCTATTTTACATGAACTCCTAAAAAGTATATACTATCCGGAGTTGCAAAAGCTATCGCCTTATCTTCAACTTTATCATTCCATCGGCTGTACGTTTTTGCATATCCAATTCCACTCAACTTGTGGTATTTCTTGTCCCACTTCTTCCCCCATTTTTCATCCAAACTGAGCAACCCCGAATATATATCATTCTCCCATTTATTAGATAAACCAGCCACTGCCATTCTTTTAAAAGCCACCTTCCTACCTCAGCTCTGTGCAGCTCTTTCTTTTCACGGTAGCAGGGTGGGGTGAGGGGGAGGACAAAAGAAAAGAAAAAGAATCACCCCTGCCTTGTTCTGATGTGATTTTATGTGTTTTTTTATTGCATTAAAAAAAAAATATTTTTAAATGTGTTTTTAATTGTTCAGTTTTTTAAAATGTCCACTGCTTTGCAGACCTTGATCTGGTGGAAAGGTAGTATTAAAATGTTTTAAACGAAACAAATAAAGAGCTGAAAAAGGAAGGGAAAAAAAAAATCTTCACTGAGGTTTGGTACGCCGCGGCTTTGATCAGTCTGGTACTTTCTCTTGCAGATGAAACAGGGAGACTGTACGGAAGGCACAACCCAGCCATCCAAAGCCCCTTGATTTCAGTAGGAGATCTAAGTGTGTGCTTTGTGCTCTTGCACTGACATAAGTGGAAACTGCTGAACTTTGACTGGATTCTCAAAGATCTCAGCTTTTCACGGCTGGCGACATCACTAGGGTTTGTAGAATCTTTCGGGCTCAAGTGCCGTGTTCTACTGGAGAAAGTTTTCCTTCCAGACGTTTCGTTCTCAGCTGCGGAGAACACCCTCAGTGGCGTTGCAGCCGGAGCAGGCGCTCTGACTGGATTGTGCCCCTGCGAGCAACGTTCCCTCTAAGCTGCAGAGTCTCGTGAGCAAAAATTCTACTTTATGAGTTACTGGGATTAAAGCTGTGAGCTGCTGCATCAATTAGTTTGCTCTGCGGCCATCCTTCCTGAGCTGAGACAAAAACGTGTAAGCTGGAGGCGAAGAATCTGTGAGCTAGCTCACGCAAACTCAGCTTAAAGGGAACACTGCCTGAAAGTATATGCGGTCCTTCTGTGAACAATTTAACAGTATCTTGTGGCTCCCTAGAAGAGGAGCTGTGGGATAAACTTGGTGAGAACTAGAGCCCGCTTGTTTATTAAAAAAAAAAAAAAGCAGCTAGGAGAGGGTCTGTGTTTTAGTGACAGAGCATCTGCTTGACATGCAGAAGGTTCCAGGTTCAATCCCTGGCATCTCCAGATAAAAGGATCAGGTGATGTGAAAGACCTGAGACCCAGGAGAGCTGCTGCTAATCTGAGCAGACAGGACTCACCTGGGTGGACCAAGGGTCTGATTCAGTACCTGGCAACTTCAGGAGTATAGCAAATCAGTTAGTTTTTAGCTGCCACAAGAGTCTTTGTCATTTGGCTGCCACAGACCAGCATGACTCCCCTTCTGGAAGCTTAATGTTTCTTAAAAAAAAAAAAACGAAACAAACCTCACTGCTGTTGTTCGAGCATTGAATAGCTTCAGTGTTCCTGGAATGGAAATGTTGTAAAATGTTCCAAATGCTTGGAAAGCAATGGGCTTCAGAGAGAAATAGATGTGTGCACAGCTGGTGTGGGTATGTGTTCACTGGGAGACAACTTCTGAGAAAAAGCACAAGGTCATTTTCATCCCGGTTCATGAGAGTATTCCCATTCAAGGTTATTCAAAGGGAAGCCGTGTCCTGGAGGACGAAGATGTTCAGCCGAGAATGCGCTGGTTGTGACCGCGTGACATGCCCAGAGGCAACTGCAGAGCGCTTAGCACAGCTGCTTGCCACAAATGCCAAGAAGCCAGATGAGGCTTTGCCCAGGAAATATCTCTTGATCTGGCCACGCTTGGCTCAGTCCTTGGCATTGAGAGCTGGAACTCATTACCGGGCAGCAATGCAAAAGGATTAATAAAGAAGGTGAGGAAGTGTGGCTCCCCTGGGTATGAGAGAGTGAAGGTTGCGTCGACTGTGGGGTGACAAGATAGAGGCTTACAAGATCATGCATGGGATGGAGAAAGTAGAGAAAAAAGTACTTTTCTCCCTTTCTCACAATACAAGAACTCGTGGGCATTCGATGAAATTGCTGAGCAGTCAGGTTAAAATGGATAAAAGGAAGTCCTTCTTCACCCAAAGGGTGATTAACATGTGGAATTCACTGCCACAGGAGGTGGTGGTGGCTACAAGCATAGCCAGCTTCAAGAGGGGATTGGATAAAAATATGGAGCAGAGGTCCATCAGTGGCTATTAGCCACAGCGTATATAAATATATTTCATTTATATCCTGCCCTCCACGCCGAAGCAAGCTCAGGGCGGCTCACAACATATAAAATTTACAATTCACAATATAAAAACATCATTTCAATGCAATATCTATCATTTACTAATTAAAACCATTATCGTTAAAACCATCAAAATTACAATTAAAACTAACATTTACAGTGCTATATTCTATATGTTCTCCTCAGTAGTTTATGATGGCCGGATATAGTAGACTAAATCCACATTTAAGCAAAGGCCATTTAAAAAAGGTTAGTCGTACAGGCCCTACGGAATTGATCAAGACTCTGCAGGGCCCGCACTTCATCCGGTAGTTGGTTCCACCAGTGTGGAGCTGCGATCGAAAAAGCTCTTTCTCGCATGCTCTTCAGTTTGGCCTCCTTCGGCCCAGGGACTGTCAATTGATTTTGTGTACCTGATCTAAGTACTCTATGTGTGTGTGTATACACACACACACACACACATATATTGGCCACTGTGTGACACAGAGTGTTGGACTGGATGGGCCATTGGCCTGATCCAACATGACTTCTCTTATGTTCTTATGACTCTAAGGGGGCTTCCAATTGTGTTGGTGCCCTCTTTTAACATCTCCAGAATCACTCAGCCAATAACACTGGGGCCCAAGAAGACAGAGACAGGCAGATGGCTTCCAGAGCATCTCCTATCTACTTTCACTCAAGATCTTACTTTCGAAAAAATGCATCCCACAATGGCCAAAAATAACAGTTCCATTCAAGACACAGGTGTTGTTTTTTTGTATGTATTGCACATCCCAGGCAAACAAATACACAGCAACCAAGTCAGAACAGGTAAAACAGACTAGTTTTAAGCTGTCAGGAAATTTGGATGGGGGAGGATATAAATTTTTTAATCTAGCAAACAAATAAATAAAACATACATTCGAAGCCACAGCTACTAGCGGTCATTTGGACAACCTGAGCACAATGCTCATGAAACATGGTCGAAAGAAATCCAGAAACTGGACCCCTTCGAGGAGAGGACTTGGGCTGAGAAGGGAAGTAACTTGCACTGGGGCAAAGAGGATTGTTGAAGCATGCACAACAAAATAGTCTATGCAGAACCACTAACTTTTTCTGGCAAAACACTGTCACACAATTTTGTTAAATGCAAACAGAGAACCCAATTCATTTCAGTGATAGAGATTTAAGCAGCTGTTGAAATCTCTCCCGCCAAAAACAATGGGAGTTGGGTCTTGACTCGGGCTGCCAAGCTCCCAATGGGGGCAGGGGGCCCCAACCTGCTGGCAGGGAGCAGGCCGCCGGGGGGATCTCCGCCCCCAAAGAGCCCTGTCAGCATGCGCCGTCCCTGGTGTGATGACATCACCCGGAAGTGACATCATTGTGCTAGGGACGTTGCGCCAGAGACACTCTAGGACTCGCTCTAAAAACTCTATGGTACCATAGAGGTTTACTGAGAATTCTAGAGTTTTTCTGGTGTGACGGTCTAGGACTTGCGGTAAAACTCTATGGTACCATGTGTGAGTCCTAGCGTGAGTCCTAGAATGTCCCCGGTGCAGGATCCCCTTGCACGATCATGCGTGAGTAACAAGTGCTTTCAGTGGCGGAGGGACTTGGCAACCTTAGTCTTGACTGAACTAGACTTATGGGGATAGAATAGGTTTGCCAACCTCCAGGTGGAACTTGGAGATCTCCTGAAATTACAATCGATCTCCAGACTACAGAGATCAGTTTCCTTGGGGGAAATGGATGCACTGAAGGTTGTTGGCCTGGCATGAATCTTAGCCCCTGGGCTGAACTCACGATAGAGTTGCCAGGTCTGTGCTGGAAAATATCTGGAGACTTTGGGGGTGGATCCAGGAGATGGCGGGGCTTGGGGAGGGAAGGGAATAGGCCTCAGCAGGGTACAATGCCATAGAGCCCAGCCTTCCAAGCAGCCATTTTCTTCAGGGGAGCTGATCTCTGACACCTGCAGATCAGTTCTAAAAGCAGTCCCCACCTGGAGCCTGATAAAGCCTAGAGTTCCACAAAATAGGATGAAAACACAACAAAAATACCGTGGAAAAATAAAACGAAAGAATCTTGAAAATACTTAACAATTCCACTGATTATTCAGTTGTGACTCACCAATATAACAGTGCAACTCATGACATGCTACAAAAAGTTCATCAATCTCAAATTCCATGTGCAAGGATAGAAATAAAGTTCATAAAGGGTTCTCAGTTCCTACGTGTCAATTTCTTGACTTTAAAGCGCTCAAAGACGTTCACCAACTCCACGGGAAGAATAAAGTGCTAGTGCGGTCCAGATTTCGAATGCAGATGATTTAAATTTTAGAAATCATTTTTTCAGTCTTGCGGAACAGATGAATTTGAGAACATCTGCAAGACTGAAGAAATGATTTCTAAAATTTAAATCGTCTGCATTCGAAATCCGGACCGCACTAACGCTTTATTCTTCCCGCGGAGTCGGGTGAACGTCTTTGAGCGCTTTAAAGTCAAGAAATCGACACGTAGGAACCGAGAACCTTTTATGAACTTTATTTCTATCCTTGCACATGGAATTTGAGATTGATGAACTTTTTGTAGCATGTCATGAGTTGCACTGTTATATTGGTGAGTCACAACGGAATAAGTAGTAGAATTAAGTATTTTCAGGATTCTTTCGTTTTATTTTTCCACAGTATTTTCCCACCTGGAGCTTGGCAACCCTAACTCATGAGCAGATTCCTCAGATGGTGATCAAGAGAAGCCAGTGACTGTTTTCTGCCCCTGAACAGTTGCTTTTTATTTATTAGGGTTTGTAGAATCTTTCGGGCTCAAGTGCCGTGTTCTACTGGAGAAAGTTTTTCTTCCAGACGTTTCGTTCTCAGCTGCGGAGAACATCCTCAGTGGCGTTGCAGCTGGAGCAGGCGTTCTGACCTTCTTGGCTGCTGTGCATTGAGTGAGGCCAGGGCTGCTGGAGAGCTGCTATTTCTAGGCTGGAGGGGGTGTGGTGAGAGGGCAATTGGTTTGTGAATGTACCCATTGTTTGGTGGGGCTTCCTGGAAGGGTGGTGATAAGGAAACTGGCTGTGGAATGTGACCATTGTTCTGTGTTGATTGCTGGGAGGGTTGGAAGGGGTGTGAAGATAAGGAAGATGGTTGTTGATTGTGCTGATTGTTCTCTGCAATGTGCTGGTTGTTCTGTGACCTTCTGCAATTTGTAGTCTGTAGGGTGTTTTGCAGAGCTGGATACAAAGAATGGTGGATGGAAATGCCTTCTTCCTTTCTGTTAAAGTTGTGCTGGTGTTTGTAAATCTCAATAGCTTCTCTGTTCAGGCGGGTGTGATAATGTGAGACCGTAGAAAGGACTTCAGTTCTTTCAAAGTGGATGACGTGGTCTCCTTCTTGAAGTGCACGTTCAGAGACAGCTGATTTTTCTGGCTGAAACAAGCGACAGTGTCTCTTGTGTTGAGTGAGGCGGGTGTTGATACTGCGTTGATACGGCTTCCTATTTAATTGTATAACTTGGTCCTGTTTAGGCTCCATATATGTTGCAATAACAGAAGCCTCTGGTGGACCATGAGATACGGCCAATGGGCCACTGTGTTTATCTTGGTGGGCCATTGAATAGGGAGGGTTGTCTCCTGCACATTCCATGCCTCTCATCCAGTCGTTCCTCTCATGTCTTTAAACTGCAGCTAACTGCTTTGAAGTTCAGCATCGGGACCTCGAGCGGTACACATTACTGCATTCTAGCTTAACTGGGTTACAGATCAGGCTGTTCTTACTTCAGGGGAGCAGAACAATGAAGACTGATTTTATGGTGGAAATGAGACAGCACAAAGAACGATTCAGGCAGGAGTTAGTTTGTGTGGGCAATAATTCTGGATTTGTTCCCCAGCCTTTGCATTAATTAGCTACCGTGTTGAACCTGAAATGCGATAATTAAGCAAATTAAAGCTGCAGCATAGTTATTAATGAGACAAAATATGCTAATACGCTTTTGATAAAGGGCTTTTTCTTCTGTTCCACATGCAACTGGCAAACATCTTTTATTTTGAGCCAGACAACTTATCTCAAGTGATTAAAGGAAAAAGGTTCAGCGCTGTCAGCTGCTGAACAAATGCTATAAAAGGGGTAACTATCAAAATTAAAAATACACATAAAAACAGCAGAAGGCAGCTGAAAACCAGGAATTTGGCTTCTCGTGGCTGCAGCTCAGAAGGAACACCTTTGTAGGCCCTTCTGACTGCTACTGTTTGGATTGTTACTGCAGATGATGAGAAAAGGACACACAAAGAAAAGAAGGAAGAAAACCTTTATTTTTGTCTTACTGTATACATTTCCTGTAAAGATCTCATGGACGTGAATAGAAGCCACTGTTTTTTTTTAAAAATTTTATATCTGAACATACAGAAGGTGAGGACTTTTGCGTGAGGAATTCACTGTTCTTTGATGATAAAGTTACTTACCTTCCATCCAAGTTAAATTTCACATTAAATGTGGAGATGCTAATCAGGGATTCCTGGTACATCTTTTTGCCATTTCAGTATGGATCATTTTCAAGGAGGCAGAGAACGGAGTCATGGAAGAAGAAGAAGATGATATTGGATTTATATCCTGCCCTCCACTCCGAAGAGTCTCAGAGCGGCTCATAATCTCCTTTCCCTCCCCCCCCCCCACAACAGACACCCTGTGAGGTGGGTGGGGCTGAGAGGACTCTCACAGCAGCTGCCCTTTCAAGGACAACGTCTGCCAGAGCTATGGCTGACCCAAGGCCATGCTAGCAGGTGCAAGTGGAGGAGTGGGGAATCAAACCCGGTTCTCCCAGATAAAAGTCCGCACACTTAACCACTACACCAAACTGGCTCTTGTCAGGTGAAGCAATTGTCCGCCCTCTCTTCATTACCTGTTACAATTTCACTTTCCTGCCCTCGCAATGGGCCTACCGTGTCCTTGCTCTTTTTCTTACTCTGAACATAAGAAAAGAACCCTTTTTTGTTGTTTTTAGCATCTTTGGCCAGCCTAAGCTCATACTGAGCTTTAGCTTTCCTAACTTTTTCTCTACCAGGACTGGTGACTTGTTTATATTCATCCTTGGTTATAAGGCCCTTCTTCCAATTCCTAAAGGAGTCTTTTTTATTTCTCAAGTCTTTAGAGAGCTGTTTATGGAGCCAACTTGGCTTCTTTAGTTGTTGGAGTGAGCAACTCAGCAAAACCTGGTTGTTGGAGTGAGCAACTCAGAACGCTATATCACTCTAAGTGTATACAGTTGTTATCTCCTTGAATGGGATGCCTGTCTTGATCTTAACCTGGAAAAGGACTCTGACCCCTCCTCTTCCACCTTTGCCCTTTCCCTCTATTCATGTGGCCTTCCACGGAGACACACGTGTCTGCAGGTGTGTCCTGTAGAGACAATGTCCTCTTATTCCCACACACGTTATGCTGGACAAGCTGGCCGTTTGTGATAGACAAAGTACTCTTTGGCCCTTTCTGCCTATGGCTTTACCCAGGCCCGTAGCTAACTAGGGGCCTACGGGGCCTGGCCCACTGACAATTTTTTGGGGCTCCTCAGCCCCCATCCCAGGGCTGCCCCTCTTCCTCCCATTTAATTGCACAGGAGGGGCAACCAAGAGCAGCAACTGCCTGTCCCATGCCATTTAAAGGGCAAGCCAGTCATCTTATTGTCCGGCTCTAAATCACACGGGGGGGGGGGAGGTAGAGGGGTGCCCCCCAAACTCTCCAGCTGCCTGCTCTCACTCCCACGGTCCCATCCCCCCATGGGTCTCCAATGGCCCCCTCCCCTCATGGCCCCTAGCTACAGGGCCCTCTGAGCTCTCCCCTCATCTTGTTCACTTCAAAAATTTGCTTCTGTATACACTCCTGTGCTAGGTTTGCCAAGTCCAATTCAAGAAATATCTGGGGACTTTGGGAGTGGAGCCAGGAGACTTTGGGGGTGGAGCCAGGAGACATTAGGAGTGGAGCCAAGATCAAGGCTGTGCCAAGCATAATTGAACTCCAAAGGGAGTTCTGGCCGTCACATTTAAAGGGACGGCACACCTTTTCAATGCCTTCCTTCCATAGGAAATAATGAAGGATAGGGGCACCTTCTTTTGGGGCTCATAAAATTGGACCCCCTGGTCCAATCTTTTTGAAACTTGGGGGGTATTTTGGGAAGAGGCACCAGATGCTATACTGAAAATTTGGTGCCTCTACCCCCAAAAACAGCCCCCCCCAGAGCCCAAGATACCCGTGGATCAATTCTCCATGATTTTCTATGGGAATAAATCTCCATAGGGAACAACAGAGTTCCCAGCAGACATTTCCCTCCCCTCCCCCCTGCTTTCTGACGACCCTGAAGCGGGGGGAGGGCCTCCAAACCGGGGGATCCCCTGCCCCCACCTGGGGATTGGCAACCCTATCCTGTGCTCACCTCCCTTTCCTGTTGGATTGTATTTTTCCTCCTGCATCTGTTTTCAAGTATTCAGCAGTCATCCCACTTTCCCTCTGATGTATGTCCGTCATTTTCAAGAGTGGTTTTTCAGAGGAATATTTCCCTTTCCTCCTCAGGCCATAATAGCATGTATCTACTCCCCACCACCACCACCCTGCCTTCATTTGACTCCACCCTTCTAAACTTCGCACTTCTCCTTCTAAACCCTCCTTTCTCTCACATTTGTTAAGCAATCAAAACGAGGTGCAGCTCACTGACTCGCCACTCATTCATGCGTAATTACTTTCCCACTCCACGCACACCTGCATGCTTACTTTCAAGTTATCTTGGAGGGTGGGTTGGGATGAGTGGTGGGCTATGGAGGAGTGGGGAGAAGGAAGGAAAATATGCAATATGCTTGGCGGTGGGGGGGCGGTGGGGGGAGAGGAAGAGTGAGAGAGCATGAAAGGCGAGGGCTGTGACCAACTGACAGCTCCCCCCTTTCTCCCAAACAGCACCCCTCTCTCTCCGTGCCTTTTCCCACTCCGCCCGCACCTTCATGGTTGCTCTCAAGTTACCCGAGGGTGTTGGAAACAGTGGCAAAATACAGAGGGGTGGGAGGAAAGAATGGAAAAATGCATTGGTAGTGTGCTGGGGGGGGGGGCAGAGGATGAGTGAGACAGCATAAAATGGAAGGGCTGACTGATAATTCCCCCCTTTCTCCCAAACAGCACTCCTCTCTCTGCATCAATTCCCACTCCATGTGCATCTGCACCGCTGCTCTTGAGTTACGTGGGGGGGGGGGGGGGTTGGAATGAGTGGTGAAATACGGAGGGGTGGGGGGAAAGAAGGAAAAGATGCATTGATGGTGTGCTGGGGGGGAGAGGAAGAGAGAGAGCATGAAAGGGGAGGGCTACAACTGACTGACATGCACATCACACAATTGAATATATAGAATGCATAATCTCCAGAGACTTAAAAATCTATAGTAATAATTCTCTTATCTCCATGGCCAAATCGAGGATTAATATTTCTGGAACAAACAACTGGTTAATATTTTTGGAACAAATGACTGGTTAATATTTCTGGAACAAACAACTGGTCCATCACACGTCAGTTAGTGTTTCTGGCCTCCCATTGGCTGACTTCCCTGCCCTGCCTACTCAGGCCTAGGAATGTTGAACTGCTAGAAGCAGCCTTCTCTCAGAGATAGCCACATCTCTAACCCTTCTTTGTGTTCTCTCTGTCAACTGGCCTTGGAATAGGCTGCAGAGCTACTGTGGCCTCATGAAAGACCTCTCAGCACACTCAGCTTCTGAAGGGCACAGAAACAGCCAGAGAGGTCTGGCCCTGTTGGGTGTTTCCTGCCACCTGGAAAAGGCTAGCCAGAGTCTGTTGCTAGGCAACACAGGCTGTTGGTCAGCAAAGGGAGAGGCCTCTGGTGAATAGAATGTCATACCCTCAAAAGCAGTGATTTTCTCCAGGATGGAGAGAGAGATATGTTGTCTGTAGTTCAGTTGTGATCCCAGGATATCTTCAGGCTCCATCTGGAGGTTGGCTACACTAGGCCTGGCAGCACCCTCCTGGAGAACCACTGTTGCCAATCCCCAGGCGAGGCCTGGAGATGACTCAGAATTACAACTGCTATCCAGATAGATGGCAGAGATCAGCTCCCCTTGAGGTGGTGGTAGTGAGTTAATGCCTTCACTTGGGTGAGTGGAAGACAGTAAGGGTGGGGGGGCACTTACCCAGAGACCCTTTCCAGGTTGGTGGGAAATTCCTGGAGATGCTGTGGTGGAGTTTGAGGAGGGCATATGGGATAGGGCTTCAAAGTGGGGTTTGGCAGGCATAGGTTCTTGCTATGGGAAGCTGAGTGGGTGATTTCAGACCAGTCACAGGCTTCCAGCCTAACTTGCCTCATAGGGTTGTTGTTCAGATCAAAGTGGGGGAGAGGAGAATGATGTAAGCTGCTTTGGTTCCCCCCACACACACTGTAAAGAAAGACTGTCCTTTTCCTATGTAGAGGCTGCAGAGAGGGGGAAGACAATGGAAACCTGAAGTCAGAGGGGCAGATAAAGGGATGGGTTCACCTGGGGGTTGGCTACCCTATGCCTGGCTGCTTGCTACTGTTCAGCAGCAGCCCCTCATGATAGCCACTGTGGCATAGGGGTTAGGGCTTCAGAGTGGGATCTGGCAGACCCAGGTTCTTGCTGTGGAAGCTAACTGCTTAATTTTGGACCAGTCACAGACTTCCAGCCTAACTTGCCTCACAGGGTTGTTGTTCAGATTACATGGGGGGAGAGGAAAACTATGTAAACTGTTTTGATTCCCCCCAAACACTGTGAAGAAAGACTCATTTTCCTATGTAGAGGCTGCAGAGAGGGGGAAGAAGAAGAAGAAGATGATATTGGATTTATACCTCACCCTTCACTCTGAATCTCAGAGTCTCAGAGTGGCTTACAATCTCCTTTACCTCCCCTCAACAGACACCCTGTGAGTAAGGTGGGGCTGAGAGAACTCTCTGAGAAGCTGCCCTTTCAGGGACAACTCTGCAATAGCTATGGCTGATTCAAGGCCATTCCAGTAGCTGTAAGTGGAGGAGTGGGGAATCAAACCCGGTCCTCCCAGATAAGAGTCCATGCACTTAACCACTACATCAAACTGGCTCTCAAACTGGAAGGTGATGGAAACCTGAAGTCAGAGGGGCAGATAAAAGGAAGGAAATAGGGTTGCCAACACCAGGTTAGGAAATTTCTGGAGAGGGTGGGATTTGAGGAGGGGTAGGACCTCAGACAGGTACAATGCCATTTCCTACTGGGGAACCATTGGAGATCACTTAGATTTACAACTGTTCTCTAGATGGCTGAGATCGGCTCCCCTTGAGGTGTGTGTGGCGAAGTCAGTGCCTTCACTTGGGTGGGTGGGAAGACAGCCAGGGTGGTGGGCAGTTGCCCAGACCCTCCTTCTAGAGCCCATTGTATTTTTCTTCACTTACTCCTAGTCTGATATAAGACTCTTATAAGCATAATGAAATAGAACTGAATTATTCACATCCCAGTGAAAGTTCTGTGAAAATCAGCAGCAAAGAGCCTTTAGATTTAACTTCTCTCTCCTTTTGACTGCAGCCAGAATGTAAACTGGACCTATTTGAATAAATGTAAGTTTACCCTTTCTACAATATAATTCTTGGGTGATTTATTTACTGTACTCAGTATCACGCTTCTACGACTGGGCAGGACCCTGCTATATTAACCAAATATCCCAACAGAATCCTGGCTGCCTGTGTCTCTCATATTGGGGGGGGGGGGGGGGGGGGGGGTTAGATATTTTCTCTGGACTGCAGTTCAGGAGCCACCCTGCAAGTCAAGAGACGGTTGCACATCACAGGTGAAAAGCAGGTGGTGGGGAGGACAGTCCTGATTTTCAGAGGACAAGGGATACATTGAGGAGGAAGGCTGATATGAGGGAAATCCCATGAACATATGAATCTGCCTTATACTGAATCAGACCCTCGGTCCATCAAAGTCAATATTGTCTACTCAGACTGGCAGTGGCTGTCCAGGGTCTCAAGCTGAGGCTTTTCACACCTCTTTGCCAGGAACCTTTTTAGTTGGAGATGCTGGGGATTGAATCTGGGACCTTCTGCTTACCAAGCAGATGCTCGACCACTGAGCCACCATCCCTCCCCCAAGGATTTCCAAGGAAAGGTTGAAGGAGCTGGATATGTTTAGCCTGGAGAGGAGATGACTGAGAGGTGATAGGATCACCATCTTCAAGTACTTGAAGGGATACAGAGGATGGTATGGAGTTATTTTCTGTTGCCTCAGATGGGTGGACCAGAACCAGATAATTGAAATTAAATCCAAAGAGTTTCCAGCTAAACATTAGGAAGAACTTCCTCACAATTAGAATGGTTCCTCAGTGGAACAGGCTTCCTCCTCAGGAAGTGGTGGGGTCTCCATCTTTGGAGGTTTTAAAACAGGAGCTAGATGGCCATCTGACAGCAATGCTGTGAACTGGGCAGATCATGAGGAGGGCAGGAAGGGTTGCAACAGTGCTTAATTCTCATGGGTCTTTCTTACATGCCCAGGGAAATGCTGATCACCATTTTGAACATATATGAACATATGAAGCTGCCTTATACTGAATCAGACTCTTGGTCCATCAAAGTCAGTATTGTCTACTCAGACTGGCAGCGGCTTTGGGGTCTGGGAGCAGTTTTTTCCAGGCCAGTTTGGCAAGGGATCATGGAGAGGTGTTTTTTTGGGGGGAGGGGGGCATCTTCTGGGCTTGGAGAGCAGTGTTTTTTTTGGGGGGCATCTTCTGGGCTTGGAGAGCAGTGGTCACTGTGTGTGTTTATGTAAGGGGGAGGTACTTGTGAATTTCCTGTGTTGTGCAGGGGGTTGGACTAGATGACCTTGGAGGTCCCTTCCAGCTCTATGATTTTGGGATGCATCCCAGTTCACCCCTGTCTTGACTAAAGCCTCTCTGCTAAGGAGCTGTACTCCCAACAACCCTTGCCTCCAGAATCACCAGGAGCAAGAAATCCACTGCATAGAAAGGAGAAGATTTAGCACCTTCACGGCGTTGAGTTCTGGACCCTTGAGATAGGGGTGGAGAACCAGCGGGTTCCTGCGTTACAAACACGAGAGTTCCTGATTCTGCTGAAGCAGCTGAAGCAGCTGCCTGGTGACTTCTCTTTGGTATCATGGTACGTTTGTTTGTTTATTACTTTAGGTTTTTATCCCGCCCTCTCCGCAAGCAGGCTCAGTTGTGTGTTCTTGTTGTTCCTCCTGGATGGGCACACTTCCAGGGATAGTGGCCTGTTCTTTGTGTCCTTGTAATTATTATTTTTTTTAGACTGTAGGCTGCATTTGTCCACTGGGGTTCCAGACTCCCCTCCAGAGGAGGTGGGGGTTCCCTGCCCCCAGACCCCACCCCCAGCCACCAATCAGCTGGCTGGTGGTGGGGAATTTACCAGGAGAAAGGAGAAGGCCTGAGTCTTTTGGCTGGGGTCATGCAGGAAATGATATCATCACACCAGTGACATCTGGGTGACACTCTGGTTTTGGGGCAAAAACATTATGGTAGAAGCTGATTTTACCATAGGGTTTTTGTCCAAATACCAGAGTGGCACTCGAGAGTCAGTTTGGTGTAGTGGTTAAGTGTGCGGACTCTGATCTGGGAGAACTGGGTTTGATTCCCCACTCCTCCACTTGCACCTGCTGGAATAGCCTTGGGTCAGCCAGAGCTCTGGCAGACGTTGTCCTGGAAAGGGCAGCTGCTGTGAGAGTCCTCTCAGCCCCACCCACCTCACAGGGTGTCTGTTGTGGGGGAGGGAGATAAAGGAGATTGTGAGCCGCTCTGAGACTCTTCGGAGTGGAGGGCGGGATATAAATCCAATATCTTCATCTACCTCACAGGGTGTCTGTTGTGGGGGAGGAAGGGAAAGGAGATTGTGAGCTGCTCTGAGACTCTTCGGAGTGGAGGGCGGGATATAAATCCAATATCTTCGACTACCTCACAGGGTGTCTGTTGTGGGGGAGGGAGATAAAGGAGATTGTGAGCCGCTCTGAGACTCTTCGGAGTGGAGGGCGGAATATAAATCCAATGTCTTCTTCTTCTTTTTCGAATGTCACTGACATGGTGACGTCAATTCCTGTGCTATGCCAGCGACACCTAGGCCATTTTCTTTCTCCTTGTAAGTCACCTCCACCCCCACTGGTTGCCTCATGTCCACACAACTTTCCAGCTGATGACAACTGAAGTTCATCCCACTATCTGGGAGGCTACCCGGCCATCTCAACCTTTGCCCCGTGCAAATGCAGCAGCAACTACAAAATAGCAACATGAATAAACAAATACATCTTGATGTTAGCAAAAGAACAACCGTGTTGTAAGTCCTCTGTTGTAAGTCCCGCAGTTCTGTGTTTCCAAAAGGCACCAAAGGAGAAAATGGCTAGTTTAAAAAATTTCCTGTTCAACTTTGAAAAAGCAGGCGTTAACCCAGGGAGATGGCAGTGGCTTTCTGTCTTAGATAGACAATAAAACGCATTTTGTGAGATCTGTAAGGAGACTCCAGGCACCCAGCCATTGGTTCCTCTGAGTCATGGGCTTAGGCAAAGTGACATCTGCCGCATTTGATTTACTGGCCTCCTCTGACTGAGTCTGTGCAGAGATGAAGATTTTTAAGTGATTATTTTGACTGGAGCCATTGATTAAAACATATCTGCTGGCTTGTAGGGATAGAAAGGAATGATCAGAATTAATGTGTGTTACAGAGCGTGACATGAAGACTCCATCGCTGTAACATTTCATCCCGCAGAATCACAGCTGCAGCCTCCACACTGTCAAGAAACATTCCTTGAGCAGTTGTGATCCTGACAGAGCTCTTCCAGTCCCCAAATGCGACCGCTACATTGCTGGGTCCTTTAAAAAAATAGAATCGTAGAGTTGGAAGGGACCTCCAAGGTCATCTAGTCCAACCACTGGCACAATGCAGGGACTTCACAAATACCTCCCCCACCACACAGCTCCAGAGACCCCCTGCTCCATGTCTAGAATATGGCAAAAAAACCAACCCATAAACAAAACAAAACAAAACAAAAAAACCCCAACCAACCCTCCAGGATCCCTGGAAAAACTGGCTTCCTGATTCCAAAATGACGATCAGCATTTCCCTGGGCATGTAAGAAAGGGCCATGGGAATTAAGCACTGATGTGACTCTTCCTGCCGTCCTTCCCATGATCTGCCTAAGTACACAGAATCAGCATTGCTTTTAGATGGCCATCTAGCCTCTGTTGAAAAACCTCCGAGGAAGGAGAACCCACCACTGAGGAACTGCTCTAACTGTCTGGAAGTTCTTCCTAATATTTAGCCGGAATCTCTTTTGATTTAATTCCAACCCATTGGTTCTGGTCTGCCTTTCTGGGTCAAAAGAAAACAACTCCACACCATCCTCTATGTGACAGCCCTTCAAGTACTTGTAGATGGTGATCCTATCGCCTCTCAGTCGTCTCTTCTCCAGACTAAACATGCCCAGCTCCTTCAATCTTTCCTCATAGGACTTGGTCCCCAGACCCCTCAACATCTTTGTTGCCCTCCTCACATTCCAGCTTGTCGTTATTGTGGTGCCCCAAACTGCACACAATACTCTAGTTGAAGTCTAACCAGTGCAGAGTAAAGCAATACCATTGCTTCACTTGATCTGGGCACTATACCTCTGTTGATACAGTTTAAAATCACATTGGCTTTTTTAGCTACCACATCACACTGCATACTGACATCTCCAGTTCAGCGTACGGTCCACAAAGACCCCTAGATCCTTTTTGCACATACTACTTCCAAGACAAGACTTCCACATCCTAAAATTATGTATTTGATATCTCCTACCTACATGCAGAACTTTACATTTATCCCTGTTAAAATTCCTTTTGTGTCAGCCCAGTTTTCCAGCCTGTTGAGATCATCCTGTATCCCGAATCTGTCTTCTACCATATTTACTACCCCTCCCAATTTAATATTATCTGCAAATTCAATAAGGATTCTCTTTATTCCTTCATCTAAATAACTTATAAATGCAGGGTCACTTCCAAACTTGGCACTCTAGATTGCATCCTCTATGTGGAGATCCGGAGCTATTGGGGGATGAGGAAATGATGACTATTCAGATGAACTGCACTACTGGAATTACAACTGATCTCCAAATGACAGACATCAGATCCCCCTGGGAAGAAAGGCTGCTTTGAAGGCTGGAGTCTATGGCATCGTATCCTTCCCCTCCCCCAACCCTGCCTTCCCTGGACTCCAGCCCCAAACCTCCGGGAATGCAAAGCTGTTGGGCTGACCAGGGAGTTCAGCATTCTAGAACCGCTCCTTCTTCATGTGCCTAATTCTGTGTTGGTCCCATCCTTTTGCTAGGCAGCAGACTCTTTGTTGGGGATGCCAGCTCCAGGTTGGACAATACCTGGAGAATAGGAGAATAGACGCCTGAGGAGGGTAGACTTTAGGAAAAGGACAGACTTCAATGGAATAGAATGCCAAGAGGTGGTGGCGGCTACAAGCATAGCCAGCTTCAAGAGGGGGTTAGATAAAAATACGGAGCAGAGGTCCATCAGTGGCTATTAGCCACAGTGCGTGTGTGTGTATTTGGCCACTGTGTGACACAGAGTGTTGGACTGGATGGGCCATTGGCCTGATCCAACATGGCTTCTCTTATGTTCTTATGTGACACAGAGTGTTGGAATGGATGGGCCATTGGCCTGATCCAACATGGCTTCTCTTATGTTCTTATGTGACACATAGGGTGCGGCCAGACCTACCACTTAAAGCGAGATGGAAGAGCCTTTTTCTGGACCGGGGCAGAAAAATCCAATGTGGCGGCGTTCACATGAACGGTGGTATAAAGGGTTGGTCCCGTTAGTGAAAAGCAGTTGATCGATCACACGGTGATGGTGATTTCTGGGAGGGGGGGGTCCATTGAACATGCGCCCAACTGTTTGGAGCTGGGAAATCAAACCTTGCTTCAGCGGCAGGGGGGAAGGGGGAAAGTTTCCGGAATTAACGTTGCCTATCCAAACCACGGAACTGCCAGGAATTATTTTCCTAGAAATTGGCAATGACAATGATATCTTGAAATCCTCCACATTGAAAAAAAAGAATTTTTTCCTGTTCTGAATAGTGGGATAACGTCCCCCCCCCCTCTGATCCTGTGTTGATTGGAGAAGCAGAAGCGTCACCTCAGATTCCTGGATGATCTGGCAATGCGCATGTCTGTGAGGTGAGAGGCAGTATCGCGCGTGAGCTGTCCAAACAACAAAAAGCCGATCCTGTGCCGCTGTTTTGAAAAAGGACTGGACTTTTTCTACAGTCAAATTAACCCGATATACATGTGGAGCAAGTTGGGATGATAACGCCTCCACATCGTTTGACAGATGTGAATGTCTGAACGTCCGCTTTAACTCCGCATTGGGGGCGTGGGTGAGTCGCGGTTAATGTTCTGTCTGACCGCACCCATAGTGTTGGACTGGATGGGCCATTGGCCTGATCCAACATGGCTTCTCTTATGTTCTTATGTGACACAGAGTGTTGGACTGGATGGGCCATTGGCCTGATCCAACAGGGCTTCTCTTATGTTCTTATGTGACACAGAGTGTTGGACTGGGTGGGCCATTGGCCTGATCTAACATGACCTCTTATGTTCTTATGTGACACAGAGTGTTGGACTGGGTGGGCCATTGGCCTGATCCAACATGGCTTCTCTTATGTTCTTATGTGACACAGAGTGTTGGACTGGATGGGCCATTGGCTTGATCTAACATGACCTCTTATGTTCTTATGTGACACAGAGTGTTGGACTGGGTGGGCCATTGGCCTGATCTAACATGACCTCTTATGTTCTTATGTGACACAGAGTGTTGGACTGGGTGGGCCATTGGCCTGATCCAACATGGCTTCTCTTATGTTCTTATGTGACACAGAGCGTTGGACTGGGTGGGCCATTGGACTGATCCAACATGGCTTCTCTTATGTTCTTCTGTGACACAGAGCGTTGGACTGGATGGGCCATTGGCCTGATCCAACATGGCTTCTCTTATGTTTTTATGTGACACAGAGTATTGGACTGGATGGGCCATCTAACATGGCTCCTCTTATGCCATACTGCCCACCTTCCAAAATCCAGGGGAACTGATCTCTGGTGCCAGGGATCAGTGGTAATCCTAGGAGATGGCCAGCCATCTCCTGGAGGTTGCTAACTTGTTTATTCTAAGGCATGAACCCTCCCCTGACTGATGGCTGTGTTGTGGCCACACAAAGCTGCATCACTCGATGCAGTTTTGCATCAATGAAATAGTGGTACCTTTTGCTGCAAAGAATTGCCTTCCAACCTCACCTGCCCCGCCCGGCTTCTGCAAATAACGGTGTCTGTCTACAAATGGCCCAGTTGAAAAAGCCATCAGCCTTGGCAAGAAAAGCAAACTCCCCCTCCGGTCAGTCGGTTGGAGGGGTTTCTTTCCCTCTTCTTTCTTGACTCTTTCATCATTTCAAAACTGTGCCTGGCGCAGTGATGCTGATTCAAAGAGACTAAGCAAACAGACTGGCTGGGGTGGGGTGGGGTGGGTTGGGGTGGAGTGGAGTGGAGTGCATTTAAGGGGAGGGGTGCAAGAGTGCCATCTGCCTCCTGGAAAGCCCAAGCAAGAGGAAAGGTCATTGGGATAAATTGATTTGCTCAACAAAATGGTTAACAACTCATGAATAAAACTTTGTAAAAAAAAAAAACTCTTCAAAGAAGGGGTAAACTTTTTTTTTTTTTAAAGCCCTCTCCAGACTGATGGCTTTCAGCCCCACCCACCTCCTTTCCGGTTCACTTCCATCATTATGTGAGAGAATGAATTTACTCGCCGCCTTGGAAGAGAGAGAAGGTTGCAATCTGTGCAGGAGGAGGCAGGGCTCGCCAGATTTCTAATGGCTTTTCGATGGTAATGGTGAAAGGCCTTTGCCCCCCACCCCTGTGTTTCTGCTGCTTTCCACAGCAGCAGCAGAAACACAGTAGCCCCTAACCCACCTGACTGAGAGATGACCAGTTTTGTCTCTGGCTCACTTTGGTCTCCTCCTGCTGTTCAGGACACCTTACAAAGCCACCATTTCCTCCAGGGGAACTGATCTTTCTCATCTGGAGGTTAGTTATAGCCCTGGGAGATCTCCAGACTCCACTTGTGGGTTGGCAACCCTGCACTAAAGGCCTGGAAACTCATGAGATTCCCCTGGGGACCCTTTCAGGTTGGGAAAATGGCCCAAGAATCAAAGCTCAAGTCCCCTCTCTATGTGCCCTGCGGTCCTGATCCTAAATTGGGCACTGCACATGTGGGAGATGAAGAGAACCTGCAACTTGTACCAAGGTTTGTTTCATCAAATGCATCAGATACAAAGTTGGGGCTCAAGATCATAGGAGGGCGGATACCAGGCATAGCGATCAGCTCTGTTTATTAGTGATTTCAGCTAACACCCACTCCGGCCTCAGCCTGGTCATATACACTTAAACTCCACCCAGTCTTCCACCCAGTTTAGTTCAAAAACCAAAATGCAGTGGGGGGAGACCACAGCAATCCGGAGAATGTAAATTGGTGGTGGATTGGTGGTAGATTGGTCCAAGACAGAAGTTATGGTTGTCAGTCCCCAGGTGATGGCTGGAGTTACAACTGGGATTACAACTGGAGAAAATGGCCACTGTGGTATTGTACTCCACTGAAGTCTTCCATCCCCAACACCACCCTCTCCCGGCTCCACCCCCAAAATCATGAGGTATTTCCTATCCTAGAGCTAGCAACACTACCAGAAGCGATAGAAGGGCTCAGGAAATTCATGTATTTAAAAATATTTATCCTTCTCAAAGTGGCTTAAGAACACAAGAAGAGCCCTGCTGGATCAGACCAGTGAGGGTCCATCTAGTCTAACCTCCTGTCTTACACAGTGGCCAGCCAGTTCCTTTGGAGGGACAACGACAGGGCAGAGAGGCTGAGGCCTTCCCCTGAGAAGAACATCAGAAGAACCCTGCTGGATCAGACCAGTGAGGGTCCATCTAGTCTAACCTCCTGTCTCACACAGTGGCCAGCCAGTTCCTTTGGAGGGACAACAACAGGGCAGAGAGGCTGAGGCCTTCCCCTGAGAAGAACATCAGAAGAGCCCTGCTGGATCAGACCAGTGAGGGTCCATCTAGTCCAGCCTCCTGTCTCACACAGTGGCCACCCAGTTCCTCTGGAGGGACAACAGGGCAGAGAGGCCGAGGCCTTCCCCTAAGAAGAGCATCAGAAGAGCCCTGCTGGATCAGACCAGTGAGGGTCCATCTAGTCCAGCCTCCTGTCTCACACAGTGGCCACCCAGTTCCTCTGGAGGGCCAACAACAGGGCAGAGAGGCCGAGGCCTTCCCCTGAGAAGAACATCAGAAGAGCCCTGCTGGATCAGACCAGTGAGGGCCCATCTAGTCCAACCTCCTGTCTCACACAGTGGCCACCCAGTTCCTTTGGAGGGACAACAACAGGGCAGAGAGGCTGAGGCCTTCCCCTGAGAAGAACATCAGAAGAGCCCTGCTGGATCAGACCAGTGAGGGCCCATCTAGTCCAACCTCCTGTCTCACACAGTGGCCAGCCAGTTCCTTTGGAGGGACAACAACAGGGCAGAGAGGCCGAGGCCTTCCCCTGAGAAGAACATCAGAAGAGCCCTGCTGGATCAGACCAGTGAGGGCCCATCTAGTCCAACCTCCTATCTCACACAGTGGCCAGCCAGTTCCTTTGGAGGGACAACAACAGGGCAGATGCCGAGGCCTTTGTACCAATTTGGTGTAGTGGTTAAGTGCATGGACTCTAATCTGGGACAGCTGGGTTTGATTCCCCACTCCTCTACATGCACCTGCTGACTTACCTTGAGTTAGTCACAGTTTTCTCAGAGCTGTTTTCTCAAAAGCAAGTCTCTTAGAGTTCTCTTACCTATCTCACAGGGTGTCTGTTGAGGGGAGGACAAGGGAAAGGAGATTGTAAACCACTCTGCGTGAAGGGCAGGATATAAATCCAATCTTTTCTCTTCTCCTTCTGAATGTGGCGTTCCCCTCAGCTACCATGACTAGTAGCCATTGACAGACGTATTCACCATTAATCTATCTGATCCCCCTGTAAATCTTTTTATCCCTGTGACCATCGCTACATTCTCTGACAACAAATCCCACATTTTAATCACTCTCTGTGTAAAGTGGTATTTCTTTTTGTCTGTCCTGAACCTACTGCCCATCAGCTTCATTGGAAGGCCTTGAGTTCTAATATTTTGGGAGATGGAGAAAAATTTCTCTTGGTCAACTCACTCCACCCTGTGCATAATTCTATAAACCTCTCTTGTGTGCTCCCTTTGTCGTCTCTTCTAAACGGAAAAGTCCCAGACTCATTTAGTCTTTCCTTATAGGGACGGTGCTCCAACCTTACAATTAAATTATGCTAGGGAGAGCTGAGTGTAAAAGCCCTTCTCCAGAGAGCAATGGAAACAGTCACATCATGGTGGGAGAGCTCAATGGGAAGCCTGAGGGAAACCTCTGGTCAAGTGGGCGATTTCCCTTCCCCCTAACGATAGCAAAAAGGGGATAGAAGGATGTTAGTCCCACCCACATGGGTGATGGAAAGTGATTGATCCAGAGGACACAGGTGTGTGAAGCAACACCACCTGTCCAGGTGTTCACCAGGTCATCACCAGGTCATGCTTGGACATCTGGGATTACAGCTGGTTTCCAGACTACAGAAATGGGTTCTCCTGCGGAGGGGAAATGCTGCTTCGAAAGGTGAACATTATTATTGAGGTCATGCCCTTCACACTCTTCCTGGAGGGTCCACTCCCAAATTGTCCAGAATTTCCTGAACACTACACTTCTTGGCAAATTAGAATTCAGTCTAAGAGGGCAACAAAGATGGTGAGGGGTCTGGAGACCAAGTCCTATGAGGAAAGGTTGAAGAAACTGGGTATGTTTAGCCTGGAGAGGAGATGATGGAAAGGTGACAGGATAACCATCTTCAAGTACTTGAAGGGCTGTCATATAGAGGATGGTGCAAAGGAGGGTGTGGAGTAGTGATGGGCATGAATCAAAGTACAAATCCTGATTTCTGCCTAAAATAGCCAATTCATGGTTCATTCCAAATTGGTTTGGATACACTTTCCCTCTGAAGAAAGGTTAAAACGCTTGGGGCTCTTTAGCTTGGAGAAACATCGACTGTGGAGTGACATGATAGAGGCTTACAAGATTATGTATGGGTTGGAGAAAGCAGAGAAAGAAGTCCTTTTCTCCCTTTCTCACAATACAAGAACTTGTGGGCATTCAATGAAATTGCTGAGCAGTCAGGTTAAAACGGATAAAAGGAAGTACTTCTTCACCCAAAGAGTGATTAACATGTGGAATTCACTGCCACAGGAGGTGGTGGCAGCTACAAGCATAGCCAGCTTCAAGAGGGGATTGGATAAAAATATGGAGCAGAGGTCAATCAGTGGCTATTAGCCCCAGTATTTGTGTGTGTGTGTGTGTGTGTGTGTGTGTATATATATATAGCCACTGTGTGACACAGTGTTGAACTGGATGGGCCATTGGCCTGATCCAACATGGCTCCTCTTATGTTCTTATGTGACACGGAGTGTTGGACTGGATGGGCCATTGGCTTGATCCAGCATGGCTTCTCTTATGTTCTCTTATGCAGGAATCCTGAGCGGGGGTCCAGCTGAACTGGATGACACGGCCAGCTGCTTCCCTCCCCATAAACCCTCGCTTTTCTCCCTTTGCTCTTTCACTGTCTTTCCCTGCATGGGTTTCCAGATGACCTCTGTGGTGGAGAAGAGGACCTTGCTAGCCTGCCTGTTCCCCCCTCCTTTCCCACTATACACGCAGCGCAAATAGTCACCTACCTATGGGTCAGCATTCAGAGGCTGACAGGTTCCTACAGCTATGCATGCTAACTGGAGAGTAAGCCTGCATCAAGTTCCTCCTTGCCCTCCAGAAGCTGCACAATATGTGTGAAAGGGCTGCGTGTGGCTCCCAAGTCAAAGTTTGGCCATCTCTGAGAGCCAGTTTGGTGTAGTGGTTAAGTGCGCGGACTCTTACCTGGGAGAACTGTGTTTAGGGTTGCCAAGTCCAATTCAAGAAATATCTGGGGACTTTGGGGGTGGAGCCAGGAGACATTGGGGGCAGAGCCAAGAGCAAGGGTGTGACAAGCATAATTGAACTCCAAGGGAGTTCCGACCATCACATTTAAAGGGACAGCACACCTTGTAAAATGCCTTCCTTCCATAGGAAATAATGAAAAATAGGGGCACCTTCTTTTGGGGCTCATAGAATTGGACCCCCTGGTCCAATCTTTTTGAAACTTGGCAGTTTTTTTGGGGAGAGGCACTAGATGCTATACTGAAAGTTTGGTGCCTCTATCTCAAAAAACAGCCACCCCCCAGAGCCCCCGATACCCGCGGATCAATTCCCCATCATTCCCTATGGGAATCGTTCATGGAGGTGCATGATGGCTGTGGGGGCGGGGCTTCCCCCGCTGGCCAGCTGGCTGGGGGAGGGGGGAAGCCTGTAAAACTGGGGGGATCCCTCTCTGAGACCTGGGGATTGGGAAGCCTAACTGTGTTTGATTCCCCACTCCTCAACTTGCACCTGCTGGAATGGCGGATCAGCCATAGCTCTCATAGGAATTGTCCTTGAAAGGGCAGCTGCTGTGAGAGTGCTCTCAGCCCCACCCACCTCACAGGGTGTCTGTTGTGGGGGGAGAAGATATAGGCGATTGTAGGCTGCTCTGAGACTCTGTCCTTGAAAGGGCAGCTTCTGTGAGAGCCCCCTCCAGCCCCACCCACCTCACAGGGTGTCTGTTGTGGGGGAGGAAGGGAAAGGAGATTGTGAGCTGCTCTGAGACTGTCCTTGAAAGGGCAGCTGCTATGAGAGTCCTCTCAGCCCCACCCACCTCACAGGGTGTCTGTTGTGGGGGAGGAAGGGAAAGGAGATTGTGAGCCACTCTGAGATGCTGAGATTTGGAGTGGAGGGTGGGATATAAATCCAATATCATCATCATCATCATCATCACCTCTGAGCTATAGCTGGATGCTGATTTTGTGTACTTAGGCAAATCAGGGGAAGGAGGGCAGGAAGGGCTGCATCAGTACTTACTTCTTGTGGTCCTTTCTTACATGTCCAGGGAAATGCTGATTGCCCCCTTGGGGTCAGGCAGCAATTTTTCTCCAGGCCAGTTTTGTAAGGGATCCTGGAGAGGGGTTGTTTTTTTTTTGTGTGTGTGTGTTTGTGTGGCCATCTTCTGGCCATGGAGTAGGGGTCACTGGGGACGGATGCACAGGGGAGGTGTTTGTGCGATTCCTGCATCGTGCAGGGGGCTGGACTAGATAACCCTGAAGGTCCCTTCCAACTCTATGATATTATGATACATCAAAGAAGCTGGACACCCACCTAGGAACCCAGTGATGAGATCAGCTGCTGAACTGGTGTGGGCAGGACTGGGCCTTCCCATGAGTCACAAACCCAGAGGCAGAGCTCTGTCCCCTGAAGTCCAAAATGAGGCCAGGGATGACAAAGTGTCCAAACTCCTCCCCCCCAGATTATTAGCTCCTGATCTGTCTTTGCTTTCGATCCTCTTGGCACTCATGTTTCACAACTTCACTCCCATCTCCATAATGTAGAAGCCTCTAGAAGTGGAGCAATGGACATATTTGTCAATTCCGGTAGGCCATATCATATCAGTCTTTTCAGCCTGGGATTAAACACATTTTAGAGAGAGTAAATACCACTTGGTCCTGAGGGGTAGTAAGGGCAGCAGGCCAGGCCGAGTGGCAGTGTTGCAGGTCCATATTGGCCTCCTGCGAGAAGTCTGACAGAGACAAAAGGCCATTTAGTGGCAAGATCCTGCAAATGGAAAAGTTAAAATGGGAGATGTATTGATGTCATTTATATCCCACCTTGCTCCCCAAGAGGGGCCCAAAGAAGCTCCCCCCCCCTTTCTCTTCTGAAGAAGTGCTTGTGCACACAAAAGCTCATGCTCTGAATTAAACTCTGTTGGTCTCAGAGGTTCCCCTGGACTCCAACTTTGTTCCGTTGCTTCGGACTAACACAGCTTCCCACGCGAATCTATCATTCTCTTCTCCGTTTTATCCTCCGGTGGGGTTGGTTAGGCTGAGAGTGTGTGACTTGCCCAAGGTCACCCAGTGAGCTTCCATGGCAGAGTGGGGAATCTGAACCCAGGCCTCCCAGATCCTAGCCCAATACTTTAACCACTATACTATGCTAGCAGCATGAGCAGTGAGGATTTTGAAATTTGGCAGCAATCTAAAAGCCCAGGTGTCAGTTGATGCATGGAGCATGTTGGGAAATTCCTTTGCTGCCTTTCAGTTGACATCAGTGGAGCTTTTAAAATGCTTAACTTTAGCTGGATTTTCGATGTTTCTTCTGGCTGGGAATGACACAGTCAAAGCACGTGGCTCTTCTAAAGCCTGTAATTTCGTAACAGAACTATCTCAATCATTAAAAAAAGCCCATAAAAACTATTGCAAGTAGGTTTTCCTGCCAAGTGAAAAACTGCACTTCAATCCACCCCCAAAGAACTGATAATGAATAATTAATTCATGAACGCTGCAGCTGGCTGTGGAAGAGAACTGAAGTAATTAATTCATTAAGCTGGAAGTAGGAAGAAGGGATGGAAATGCAAAGGGTAAGCAGCCCAGAGAAACTTTAATAATGTCAGACAGCCTTGTGCTGCAATATATACAAATATATAAACACCACTGCAGTACTAGGGGGCCTATAGGAGGCATCTGATTTCTCCCTTTGGTTGTGGGTACACCGATTAGAGTACTCACCAAGACACCCACTCTCAAGTCCATTCAGCAGAGACAAGCTGGCTCAAAGACATCAGCTATTTATTTGCAAGGAAGCAACTCCAACCACCAACAGCTAACATACAAAACTGGAAACTGAAAACAAGAACTCCACTCAATAGAACCAATCTAAATCACACAGATATGAGAGGAGGAGCAGACTGTTCCATTACATACATACATATAATATATAAGGGAATTTTTTGAGCAGGAATGCAAAGGAATTTTGCATTCCTGCTCAATGCTGCTCCGGCTGTCCTGGTGTCAGGGGGTGGGGCCTAAAGAAAGCCCTGCAATATACTATGTCAGGATCCACATGGTATGTCTCCTGCCATGTGTTGTTTTTCTTCCTGGATGGTTTTACCTACAACATAACTATCACTGTTTGTAGTTTGGGTAAAGCTGTTTTGTTTTTCACACTGAGGCCATTAGTGACTGCTTAGGAAGCAGGGTCTCCCCCCTCCCTTTACACCATCTGGGAAAGTCTGGGAATGTTCTCTGCATCTCCGGAGATGAGTGCACTGTGAATAGCTGCCTGAAGAATTATGTCTTTAAAGATCTGGGCAGGGGGGGGGGGCTGGGACTAGGAACGGACCCAGCTAAAGTACAAGATGTGTTGGTATGGGAAGCCCCAAAACTATTTATTTATTTATTTAATGATTTAATGATTTATATCCCGCCCTTCCCACCAAGTGGCTCAGGGCGGCTCACAACATAGAATCCCACGTAAATATAATTTAAACATTTAAACAGTTAAAGTAATTAAAACATTTAAAAACATTTATAACATTAAAAGCAGCAGAAGTCTAATAGAACTACATTTGGTTTCTTGTGCCGGTTAGTTATAGGTCAGCCAGAAGCGGGTTGTCTTACAGGCCCTGCGGAACTGAGCAAGGTCCCGCAGGGCCCTCACCTCTTCCGGCAGCTGGTTCCACCAGGAAGGGGCCATAACAGAAAAGGCCCGGTCCCTGGTAGATTTTAAACGGGCTTCTTTTGGCCCGGGGATAACAAGGAGGTTTTGAGTTCCCGATCTCAGTATTCTCTGGGGAACATGTGGGGAGAGACGGTCCTTCAGGTTCCCTAGGCGAATCATCCACTAGCACCCACCCCCCCCATTATTAAAAAATATAGGGAAAATGAAGAGTGCCAGACTTGAAACTTTTCACATTTTTAATGTACTGATTTCTAATTTAAATTTTTCAAAAAAAATGTGATAAGTTATTTAAACAACTGTAGGAATCAGTGCTTGCCAGCTACGCCAGGAAGGAGGATGGCAGGATAGGATGAGGTAAGAGGCCAAGTCGCACATCAGGGAGAGGGGGGTGGCTTGGCTTTGTTGAGGGCAACTTGGTGATGAGAGAGGACAAGGTGACAGTGGTCAGGAGCCAGAGACATCATGTATCGGGGAGGGGGTGCCAGTGGTGCCACCTAGGCCAGGTGGTGGTCTAGGTGACTGCCTACTTTGCCTACTCCCATGCACCGGCCCTGGCTGGACTGGTATCTGGAAGACCCAGGTTCAAATTCTTGGTTTGCCATGGAAGCTCACTGGGTGACTTTTCACCCGTCACGCTCTCTCAGCCTAACTTACCTCACCGGATTGTTGTGAGGATACAATGGAACGGAGGAGAACAACAGAACAAAGCAGTAGACAAGTGCACCTTTAAAACCAACTAAGTTTTATTCAGAATGTAAGCTTTCGTATGCTCTTAAGCAGACTTCATCAGACAAAATGGCAAGCGGCAATTCATAATATAAGTGGGCAGTGAGTTGGTACGTAGAATCATGGGAATGTTTTTAGCAGATTAAAAGAATCACAAATAGGGATCTGTGTTTGTTAGCGTTAGAACAAAGCAGGGCTGAAACAACACTGGAGGGTGATAAAAAAAAGCAGACTGCTGTCGTAGGTGTGAAATGCCATAAATCCAGGTAACATTCTGGCTTTGTTAGTTTAAATAGAGGGCATGGTTTCTCAAGAAGTTATAACATCCATTATAGTTTGCCATTAGAATAAAAGGGAGGACAACGTAAGCCACTTTTGTGGAGGAAGGCGGGATATAAATGAAGAAAATAAGCAAATTAATACATCATTAAATGAACAGCCACTATGTATAATTTTATATATATATATATCCTCACTGAAAATATTTAAAAACCCCAGATCTCTAGTTTCCTCTAATTTTGCATCAATTGACTTGGAGTTGCGGCCCTCCTTTATTGTATTTAAAACATACAATGCCATTCTTCCTTGGGGAGACGACTGTTTCCGATTTTTCTATTTAGAGTTAGAAAGAATCAAAGAACCCGTTAGAGTTGTGGCAAAGCACTTGAGATAAGTGGTCCCCCCCATATTACTTATTTATTAAAACTGGTGGAGCATAACTAAGATGATGAAAAGAGCTGAAGAAATACAGAATACAATGGCCTTCAGATTTTAATGGGCAATATGGCTGGAAGCTATTTGTAAATTATTTAAAAAATTGATTTTATTCTTGCAGTCACCCTCCAAGGTGTACTTGCCTGCCTTATTAGATTTGCCTGGCTTGTTGTTCCAAGCCACTTACAGAGAAATGTGGGGTTTTTTTGGAGAGGCCACTAACAAAATATGAAACATATAAGGCAGGACTGCATTCATTTCTCTCTCCCTCTAAGTTCTAGGCACCAGCATCAGGTTGATTGTTTGGCTTTGATTTAGGCTGCGGTCAGATGAGCAGTTTGATCTAAC
Source organism: Heteronotia binoei (assembly GCF_032191835.1). Taxonomy (NCBI): domain Eukaryota; kingdom Metazoa; phylum Chordata; class Lepidosauria; order Squamata; family Gekkonidae; genus Heteronotia; species Heteronotia binoei. The sequence goes on along the minus strand of NC_083225.1, from coordinate 19,277,389 downwards.
ATAGCTATTCCCATCTGGCTTATCAGGCAGCAACATCTGCCTCCCATTTCCCAGTCATTGTCACCCTGTTCAGACCTGCCTTTGAATAGAAGTTATCAGACACTGGGGAAAGTCTGAGCTTCACAGATGTCAGTGCTTTTACCCTGCATTTCCAGATGTCTGAACTCCCCTGTTGCAAACTAAAGCTGGTTTGGAAGTTTGAACCTTCCATCCCACCTTTCCAACCACTCTGTTAGCAATATGCGTATAAGCACATAATTGCCCCTGTGTGTTCAAGGGGCCAAGTAGTTTTTATGTGTTGGGACCTCCAGTTGTTTTGCCATCTAATGTGTAATCCCAGGAATCATGCTTATAGGAGATGAACCTTGGGGAATAGTCCCTACATGTGCTCCCATTGTCCCCCCCCCCAAGAACTTTACTACCATGTGGGCAGGAAACATCCTGGGCAGGAAACATCCAAGATGGCTGGCATGAGAGGAATGTTCTGGAGGAGAGAGGAGATCCTATACCTCCTGGCTTTGTGGGGTGAGCAAAAGGTTCAGGAGCTGCTCCAGCAGAGCCACAAGAACCTGGATACATTTGAGAAGATAGCTAAAGGAATGGCTGCAAGGGGTCATCACTGTTCAGCTCTCGACTGCTGAACCAAGACAAAGAGCCAGCAGTTGGAATACAAATGAACCATCATTCATTACAGCACCTTGGGCTATGCACATTTTTTGAAGTGTTGAATAATGGTCAACAGCTTCCACCTCAAGATACTGTCCCCCACCAACATCACCCAGGAACCCAATTCCAATCACCACCATGGCCAGGCTCCATCCCTGAAGTGTCCAGGAGTTCCCCAACCACATCTTCCTACTCTTCCCAAACCTCACCCATGGGATCTGGTCACTGTACAGTGCAGGGGTGGCCAACGGTAGCTCTCCAGATGTTTTCTGCCTACAACTCCCATCAGCCCCAGCCAGCATGGCCAATGGTTGGGGCTGATGGGAGTTGTAGGCAGAAAACATCTGGAGAGCTACCGTTGGCTAACCCTGGTATAGTGCATTACCAGCAATGGAAAGGGTAGGTGCTATGTGCAAGTCAATCCATGGCCAGGAGTGGGGGCCACAGCTGGGTGCATCAAGAGAGGAAAGTCCTTTCCCACAGGGATGGTTAGTGTGGTGTCCTGCTGGATGCCCATGTACCTCTCTGTGTCAATGATGGGATGGATGCCAACCCCACTGTTCTGGGCCATGGGGTATGTCACATGGTTACAGTTCTAAATTTTACTCTTGTGTCTCCCTGTCACTATGATGGAGAACATGGAGGTTGGACCCAACAGGATGAGGCAGACAGAGAGGATCCAGATGAAACCCTGGTGGAGTTAAAGCCAGAGCCAGGTGAGCACAGCTCTATGATGGTGAGGCTACATATGCATACCTGGTGGGATCATCGCAATTGGTTGTGCCAGCATGTGTGAGTCAGTGCCTATGAACATGTAGTCATGTCTGAAGGAGGATTCCTGAAGAAAAATCCTCTCATCTCTCTGTTTGGTATTTGACTGCTGGGGACCATAACCATATGTTGTGAGGCCAGGCTTCCCAAACACCAGTATGGCTTCTGTCCGAGGTTCGGGGGTCTGCATCGGTTGGCGACGAGGGTGAAGGCTCCAGGGCGGGGGGATTTGTTGCAGGGGCTTGCACTTACTCAGAATGGAGGTTGGGAAGGGGGTTCTCTGCACCTGTGGTCCTTCTCCTCCTGGGACTTACCACCGTTACACTTCCCTCTCTCTGGGTACAAATCACGTGGTAAGCCTCGGGCACGTCTTCCCCGGCAAGCAAAGATTCCCCCGGCTAAATCCCCAACGCCGCTCCCTCTGCCCTTGCCACCAACCAATCCCAGCAGAGCAAGGGTGTTTTCCCTTGCAGTGGCCAGGGGGGGTTACTCACGAGGAACCCACAGGGTAGGGCTGAGGTGCTTGAAGTCTTGTCATGACAGCTGGCATCGGCGGCGTCTTCCCTGCCCGGAGATGCCGTTGGCTCTGGTCTCCTGGCCTGGAGGTCCGAGAGGAGGGGCGGAGACCCCAACTTTGGACAGCTTCCTGGGCGTATCTGGGTGATGGTCAGGTCCATCCCTGAGACCCTTAGTCCCCCAATGCCCCCGTGGATGTAATCCCTGTTCTTGCTGAATATCGGAGCAGCAGTGGCATCTCTGGCTGAGGGAAGAAGAACTCCAGATCATGGGGAGATGGACTCAGACGGTGGGTCTGATGGTCGCAGCCTGTAACAAGGAATAGCACAACCAGCTGGACTTGCAAGTTGGTCCCAGCCCATGCGACAGTCAGAGGTCTTTGCTACCATTGTTTCCTTACGAAGGTGCCACCAGACCCCACTGTAGCTCCGTGTTGCGGTGTAGTTCCACTGTGCAGTACCGTGGCTTCACGCGACACCTGCTGCTTGTCAGGCCAAATAATAGGGATGCTCTTTCTCCATTCCCTCCCTTAGATGTTGGGCACAGCGTGATTCTCACTACTGTGAAGTTTTTATGCTGTGAGCCGCCCTGAACCTGCCTCGGCGGGGAGGGCAGGATATAAATAACATAAAATAAATTCGGGTCTTGAGACCAGCATACACTTTCATCAGGGAGGGGATTGCAGCTTTACTGTGGTGGATGTGCCATTCAGTGGGCAATGGAACTTTTTCTGGCAAAAGTGATAAGCTTCATCAGGGTCCCAATAACACCAAATTAGCAAGGAACTGTGATAACAGCACAAGAAAGTCATTAACAAAATAAGTATCTCTATTTGTCTCTCATTTTCTCACTCACATCTCCAGAACCCACTGTATCCAGTACACAAGCACGCATTCATAATTCACCATATAACCAGTGTAATGTCACCATCTCTTAATAACCCAACTCTCCAAAAATGGAGCCTGTAATACAGTCCAATAAATTGCAGGTTCTCCATGTAATGCTCTCTTGGGCCCCTGACAAGAGCCGAGAGACTCCCGGCACTATCCAGACTTGTAAATAAAGGTAAAGGTAAAGGTAGTCCCGTCGTGTTTATTTCTTGTCATGTATATCTATCTCTCTTTTACAATAAAAAAAAACATTAAAAAAAAAAGGCAGTCCCTTGTGCAAGCACCAGTCGTTTCCGACTCTGGGGTGATGTCGCATCACAATGTTTTCACGGCAGACTTTTTACGGGGTCATTTGCCATTGCCTTCCCCAGTCATCTACACTTCCCACCCAGCAAGTTGGGTCCTCATTTTACCGACCTTGGAAAGATGGAAGGCTGAGTCAACCTTGAGCTGGCTACCTGAACCCAGCTTCCGCTGGGATCGAACTCAGGTCGTGAGCAGAGATCTTGGTCTGCAGTACTGCAACTTTACCACTCTGCACCATGGGGCTGTTGCAGACCTGTAAATACAGTCCAATAAATCGCAGGATGTGCCTGCATGTAGATGTGCCTATGGCCAGGGCTACAATAAAAAGAAAAAGAGGCAAAGCATGTGGATTGGGGGCAGGGGACTTCAAATAGCGAGAAGAAGAAGAAGAAGATATTGGATTTGTATCCTGCCCTCCACTCCGAAGAGTCTCAGAGCGGCTCACAATCTTCTTTACCTTCCTCCCCCACAACAGACACCCTGTAAGGTAGGTGGGTCTGGAGAGGGCTCTCACAGCAACTGCCCTTTCAAGGACAACCTCTGCCAGAGCTATGGCTGACCCAAGGCCATGCTAGCAGGTGCAAGTGGAGGAGTGGGGAATCAAACCCGGTTCTCCCAGATAAGAGTCCACACACTTAACCATTACACCAAACTGGCTCTGCCTGTAAAAAGTCTGCTGTGACACAGAAACCACAGTGTTGAGGAACTTACTGAACATATGATAAGGCTACTCTTCACGCAGTATAGGTACACAGATTACTGGCCATGATGGGCAAAATTGCAGTAACACAATGGACAGCTTGTCCAGAAAGACCTTGCTATAACAATCAATACCTTGGGTGCCTTAGGAGCCATCTAGTTATGGCCAAACAAACAGCCTTCCTCTCTCTGAGGAGCCTGTCATCCCATCTTCCAGGTGACATACGCGCCCCTTCAACTGCTGCTGGAGGGCGAGCCCCGGATTGGTCAATCAGACCAGGGCCACACTCTTTGCACACACCATGCAGTATCGCATAGGCAGAGATTGCTGGAGCAATGTTCTCCAGTGCCAGGAGCTTGGATGACAGAAGAAGAAGATGATGATATTGGATTTATATCCCACCCTCCACTCCGAAGAGTCTCAGAGCGGCTCACAATCTCCTTTCCCTTCCTCCCCCACAACAGACACCCTGTGAGGTGGGTGGGGCTGAGAGGGCTCTCACAGCAGCTGCCCTTTCAAGGACAACCTCTGCCAGAGCTATGGCTGACCCAAGCCCATTCCAGCAGGTGCAAGTGGAGGAGTGGGGAATCAAACCCAGTTCACCCAGATAAGAGAGCTATGGCTGACCCAAGGCCATTCCAGCAGGTGCAAGTGGAGGAGTGGGGAATCAAACCCAGTTCACCCAGATAAGAGAGCTATGGCTGACCCAAGGCCATCCCAGCAGGTGCAAGTGGAGGAGTGGGGAATCAAACCCAGTTCACCCAGATAAGAGAGCTATGGCTGACCCAAGGCCATTCCAGCAGGTGCAAGTGGAGGAGTGGGGAATCAAACCCAGTTCACCCAGATAAGAGAGCTATGGCTGACCCAAGGCCATCCCAGCAGGTGCAAGTGGAGGAGTGGGGAATCAAACCCAGTTCACCCAGGTAAGAGAGCTATGGCTGACCCAAGGCCTTTCCAGCAGCTGCAAGTGGAGGAGTGGGGAATCAAACCCGGTTCTCCCAGATAAGAGTCTGCGCACTTAACCACGACACCAAACTGGCTCTCCAAACAGACAATGTCACCGTGCCTTCATCTTCCAAAAGCACACCCGACAACATTTCTGGCATGGCTATGCACCTTGTTGAAGGCTATGCGCCTTGTTGAAGAACACCCGTTTAGGAGATCATCAGCCGCCTTCTGGGTAGGCTGCATCTGCGACTATGAGTTACTGTGGCTACTGTCTTCCTCTATGGTTACTGTGGGATTCCCAGGCACAAAGACCCCAGTGTCCATGGCTTTACAAACACTGAATGTCCCCAAACTTGTTAGCTACAATCAAGATACTGACTTTTGTCTTTCATTCTGGATGTTAACGTACGGATGGGGGTGTAGGGGTGCCGGATCCAGGTTGGGAAACTCCTGGAGATTTGAGGGCGTAGCCTGGAGAGACAAACATGGTTGTCTTTCTGGAATATTCCTTCTTGGAAAGTCTGTTTTCCTCTCTCGTGAAGCCTTTCTCATTCCTCTTTCTACCCTAGACATGAGCAACGCAAAATCCATTTTCTCAAGTTTACCCAAGAGAAATGCAGCTTTAGCACAGTGGAGCAAACACTTTTTTTTTCCTCCCTTAGAAAACCAATTTTAAAAGTCAATATGAAAATAACTTATTAATAAACTGTCTCTTGTAACTGAATTTGCTGCAAGAGGAGGGGGGGGATCTAAGAGAAGGGCAGTAAAATCTTTTCCAAAGAACGACTTTACAACCTCAGGCAATTAAAAATGCATGAACTCAATATGTCTCCCCCTTCCCCTAGCCCCGATAATTCTCAATAGTTCTTGGCCCCTAATGCTCAGCGCACCGAGGCATGCCAAGAAACTGGGTGCCATTTCCACTGTTCTCTTTATGGCAGAATGAGCAGGAACAAACCTGACCACGGAGAAACACTTCCCAGTCTGCACTGCATTGTTTATTCACTTATAAATATTTCCAAGGCTTGAATCTGTGCTCGAGGAGGGAGAGGGAGGGAGGGTCTGCAAGCAGCAACAAGTGTAGTGATCAGAAGCTGTGCGACATTCATGTGACCCATAACCACTGAGACAACTTCAACAGCCACTCCTGGAATGAGAGAACAGCTGAATATCGGAACTGTACGGGCATCAGAAAGAGGTTTTCAGAAGGGTTGTTTTGCTACGATGAATAAATCATTTCTGTTGATGTACCAGTGGCCTAGCCACAACAACGTGATTAAAGCAACCTTGCCACTCTCCCTGAATTACGGTGGATCTCCAGGCTGTAGAAAAGGACTACATTGGAGGATGGACTTTAGGCCACTAGACTGTACTGACCAAACTCCTCCCCCAAAGTTCCAGGAATTTCCCTACCTGTAGGTTTTTTCAAGGCCTGGGGCCCTCATGCTGATTTATTTACTATTTATTTACTTCATTTATACCCTACCTCTCGCTCCAATTGGAAACTCGAAGTGGCTGTCCTCATCGCCTCTATTTTATCTTCACAACTACCCTGTGTGGTAGGTTAGGTTAAGAGCATGTGACTGGCCCAAGGTCTTCATGACACAATAGGGATTCAAACCTGGGTGTCCCAGTTGCTAGCCTGATGCTCTAACCACAACACCACACTCACTCTCAAACTTATCAGACTTCATCTCCGAATATACTCTTTCATTCCAGGCATGTTCCTCAGACCACTGTACAAAAGATTGGACTAGATGACCCTCAAGGTGCCTTCTAGCTCTATGTTTCTCTTGGTGCTACTTTCTGTTTGGTGTAGTGGTTAAGTGCGTGGACTCTTATCTGGGAGAACTGGGTTTGATTTCCCACTCCTCCACTTGCAGCTGCTGGAATGGCCTTGGGTCAGCCAGAGCTCTCTTATCTGGGAGAACTGGGTTTGATTCCCCACTCCTCCACATGCACCTGCTGGAATGGCCTTGGGTCAGCCATAGCCCTGGCAGAGGTTGTCCTTGAAAGGGCAGCTGCTGTGAGAGCCCTCTCCAGCCCCACCCACCTCACAGGTGCCTGTTGTGGGGGAGGGAGATAAAGGCAATTGTGAGCCGCTCTGAGACTCTTCAGAGTGGGGGGCGGGATATAAATCCAATGTCTTCATCTACCTCATAGGGTGTCTGTTGTGCGGGAGAAAGGGAAAGAAGATTGTGAGCCACTCTGAGACTCTTCGGAGTGGAGGGCGGGATATAAATCCAATATCTTCATCTACCTCACAGGGTGTCTGTTGTGGGGGAGGAAGGGAAAGGAGATTGTGAGCTGCTCTGAGACTCTTCGGAGTGGAGGGCGGGATATAAATCCAATATCTTCTTCTTCTTAGAGACTGAAGTTCTGCTGGGCCATTTCTTCTTTTCTTGATTCAAGTCAGAGAGAGAGAGAGAACAGTTCAACCCAGAACAGAAGAAGGAGGAAGATAAAGCAGATTGTCAGCCGCTCTGAGACTCTGAGTGGAGGGTGGAATATAAATCCAATGTCTTCTTCTTCTTCGTCTTCTGTTAGGATTGACCATATGGCAATGGTCAGTTCACAGATTTTTTTTTTTCTGCAGTAGATCCGGTCTTCTAGAATGGCTTACCAGATTGGGTGAGGAGTGTATTTTCACTCAGTGCTGTCAGGAAAACCAAGTTTGAGTCCAGTAACACCTTTAAGACCGACAAAGTTTTATTCCAGATATAAGCTTTCATGTGCATTCACGCAATGCTTAAATTATGAATAAAACTTTGTTGGTCTTCAAGGTGCCCCGGGACTCAAATGTTGTTCTGTTCCTTCAGATCTACATGGTTACCTACCTGAATCTGCATTCAGGAAGACAGTTTTATTTCAGAGGGTGTTTGGCGGCGGCGGTGGGGAAACTGTTTAGGCAGAGCTGAGCGCATTTTTGACCCATGTGCTCAACGCACTATTATGTGGCTTTTGTGTCTTTGTAGTCTCCACGTTTAGCATCCACAGATCTGGCAATGTTGGGAGTTAGACGTACTGATTGGTACCATAAGAAAAGCATAATGCTACAATAAGCATTGCAATAACCTTACCGTTTCCCCAGACGTTGAAGTTGCAAATGTGTGTGGGCAAAGTGCCTTCAAGTTGCAGCCAACTTACAGTGACCCCAGAAAGGAGGTTTTCAAGGCAAGTGACTGCACGTTTCCCTCGGTGGTCTCTCATGAAGAGCTGCCTGGTATGTGACGCCAGATCCCTTACTAATGTTAGCAGAGTGCCCTCAAGGCTCAGAATGAAGCAGAGCTCCTTTGAACATCATATATGTTTGTCATACTACAAAGTTTCGTAGAGCCACTCATCAGTTTAAAAGAAAACAAGAACTGATTTAGTTGGGGGGGGATACGTAACTGATAGTGCAGCACAGAGAAAGGGACAGATTCTGTTCTCTCTAGCTAGTGATGGATGCTGATGCAAAGAGGCACTCCGCATCTGTGGGGCCAAAGGCGGAGAAACGTGGCCTCCCTCTTCATGTGTGGGTGCGGGAAGAGAAGGAGATGGAAGGAAGTTGTTCTCCCTAAGAGTTAGGGTTGCCAATCCCCAGGTGGGGGCAGGGGATCCCTAGGTTTGGAGGCCCTTCCCCCGCTTCAGGGTCATCAGAAAGTGTGTGTGGGGGGGAGGGAAATGACTGCTTGGCACTCATTATTCCCTATGGAGAACGATTCCCATAGGGAATAATGGAGAATTGATCCACAGGTATCTGGGGCTCTGAGGGGGGTGCTGTTGTTTGAGGTAGGGGCCCAAATTTGCAGCATAGCATCCAACACTTCTCCTCAAAAGACACTCCATGTTTCAAAAAGATTGGACCAGGGGATCCCATTCTATGAGCCCCAAAAAAGGTGCTGCTGTCCTTCATTATTTCCGTTATGTGCAGTCCCTTTCAATGCGATGGCCAGAACTCCCTTTGGAGTTCAATGATGCTTGTCACAACCTTTCTCCTGGCTCCACCCCCATGTTTCCTGGCTCCACCCTCAATGTCTCCTTGCTCCACCCCCAAAGTCTCCGGATATTTCTTGAATTGGACTTGGCAACCCTACTAAGGGTAGCAATCTGCGCATCAAAGGGTTCAGTGACGGAGGAGTAAACAGGAAGATGCGTAGTGTCTGCCTATCTATCTGTCTGCAGCTCTCTGGTCATTTGCTTTTTTGAGGCTGAGGCACTGGGACATCCCATCTGGTTCTTCCAACACTGCTCAGCTTCCAAGAACTGATGAGACTGGGCTAAACTTTACCATTCCACATTTGGTGTAGTGGTGAAGTGTGTGGACTCTTATCTGGGAGAACCGGTTTTGATTCCCCACTCCTCCACTTGCACCTGCTGGAATGGCCTTGAGTCAGCTATAGCTCTGGCAGAGGTTGTCCTTGAAAGGGCAGCTGCTGTGAGAGCCCTCTCAGCCCCACCCACCTCACAGGGTGTCTGTTGTGGGGGAGGAAGGTAAAGGAGATTGTAGGCCACTCTGAGACTCTGTCCTTGAAAGGGCAGCTGCTGTGAGAGCCCTCTCAGCCCCACCCACCTCACAGGGTGTCTGTGGTGGGGGAGGAAGGGAAAGGAGATTGTAGGCTGCTCTGAGACTCTGTCCTTGGAAGGGCAGCTGCTGTGAGAGCCCTCTCCAGCCCCACCCACCTCACAGGGTGTCCGTTGTGGGGGAGGAAGGGAAAGGAGATTGTGAGCCACTCTGAGACTCTTCGAAGTGGAGGGCGGGATATAAATCCAATATCTTCTTCTTCTTGTTACAAACCTCCTCCCTTTATATAAAAAAAAATTACTTCTTTATTTTTTATTTGGTTGATTTCTATTCCGCCCTTTCGCATATGGGTTCAGGACGGATCACAGTCATGGTACAACAGTTAAAATACAACAATAAGTTAATAACGTATGAATACAACATAACTCAAAAACTCAGAAATATACACAGGCAGGCAGATATTTCAGGTGAAAGCATAACTTTTCGGCTCATTGTAGGTTTTCAGTCTATTGTGGGGGAGGGCAATAGATGTCCGTTTGCCTCAACCAAAGGCCCGGCGAAACAGCTCCACCTTGCAGGCCCTACGGAACAAAAGCAAATCCAGTAGGGCCCGGATCTCTGCAGGGAGCTGATTCCACCAGGCCGGGGCCAGGGCTGAAAAAGCCCCAGCCCTGGTCGAGGCTAGCCAGACGTCCCTTGAGCCAGGGATGGCCAGTAGGTGCTGATTGGCTGATCGCAGCAGTCTTCGGGGCTCATATGGGGTGAGGCGATCCCGCAAGTATGTCGGTCCCAAGCCCCGTAAGGCTTTAAATGTCAGTACTAAAACCTTGCAGCAGATTTGGGGCTCAATCGGTAACCAGTGCAATTTGCACAGCATCGGCTGACTGCTTGCCCGTAGAGGCAATCCAGTTAACAGCCGTGCTGCTGCATTTTGTGTCAAGCACGCGGGTTCAATGACGAGTCGATGTTGATACAAAGACTACGTTTATTGATAGACCGATACTTTGGCTCAAGCCGTTGCATGAGAAGAATGAAACCGATACATTGATACACAACTTTTAAGATACACTTCAAAAGGATTCCTACGGGGAGGGGAAGCAGGGGAGCGTTCACACATAGAATATCAAAATGACATACATTCCCAGGGCGTTATCAGGCATTTGGCCTTGCAATGCCCAGATGGCTCATTCTCCCGGAGGAGAATTCATGGGAAGGTGCTGATTGCTTTGTTCCCTCTAATTAACAGTCATAAAGCCAGAGAGGAGCCAGGAAAGAATAATAAACTAGCAACATTTGGTTCTCTGGGATCTTACCCAGGTCTGCTTTTAGTCAGGCCCTAAAACCATCAGTTATTGATCAGAATTAGCCATGCTTGACATTTTGCACCAGTTGGAGTTTCCAGACCAGCCCCAAGGGCAAGCCTGCGTAGAGCGAGTTACAGTAGTCCAACCTGGAAGTGACCGTCGCATGGATCGCTGTAGCTAAGTCATGGGGGGAACAGATAGGGAGCTAGCAGATTGACCTGCTGAAGATGATAATAATAATATTATAATAAGTTTTTATTTATACCCCGCCCTCCCCGCCAAAGCAGGCTCAGGGCGGCTTACAAGGCATGATATAAAATACCATGGTATAACAATAAAACAAAATAATACAGTCAATAAACAATATAAATGATTCAATATATAAGTTAACATTAAAATCATTAATCTAAAAACAGTATAAAGATGCTACAGTTGCCGTATATACAAGATGGCTTGATGATGATTCCAGGTTTATCTTAAAAGGCTAGTTGGAAGAGGGCGGTTTTGCAAGCCCTACGGAACTGATTAAGATCCCGTAGGGCCCACACCTCTTCTGGTAGCTGATTCCACCATTGGGGTGCCTTTATAGAGAAGGCCTGCTCCCTGGTTGTTTTTAATTTGGCCTCCCTGGGCCCAGGGATTTCCAAAAGATTTTGTGAGCTGGAACGCAGTGCTCTCTGGGGAACATCTGGAGAGAGGCGGTCCCTAAGGTAGGAAGGTCCTCGGCCATATAGGGCATCTGATGAAATGCAGATGGCATGCTGCAACTTGGTTGCTTTTGGAAGCCAGGTGGAATGTGCATTTCCTACTTGTCTTGCAATAACTCCACTGGTTATCGTCCTGCACAAATGCCCTCCCACGCAATTTTGTTTTTTATACATTTTGCAGCAAAACAGAAGCATGGAAGCCTTCCTGACCTTGCTTGCCGGGCCAGCTCCACCAAGCAGAAGCTGCAGCACAGGGACAACTGCGGGTCTTATCCCTTCCGAAGGCCTTGCTCAGCTGAGGGAGCCTAGCAGGAGAGGCAGTCCTGAAGCTGTGTCCACTCCAAAGAAGGAAGGAGCAGCACCTTGAACTGAACCTGGAAACTAACTGATAACCAGTGGAGTTATTGCAGGACAAGTAGAAAATGCACATTCCACTTGGCTTCCAAAAGCAATCGAGTTGCAGCATTCTGCCCCAGCTGGAGTCCATGAATAATCTTCATTGGCAGATCCAAGGAGAATGTATTACAGTACTCTAACTTTGAGGTTACTAGGGATGCCAGCCTCTAGGTGGGACCTGGGGATACCCCGGAATACAGCTCAGAATACAGAGATCAGTTCCCCCCTGGAGAAAAGAGATGTTTTAGAGAGTAGACTGCATGTCATTGTACCCCACTAGGGTTGCCAAGTCCAACCCCAGAAATATCTGGGGACTTTGGGGGTGGAGCCAGGAGACACTGGGGTGGAGCTAGGGGGGAGGGGGGGAAACGGCACCGGGGAGCATGGCCAGCCGCCCCGTCTCGGAGCGGGCGACGCCGCTTTGCAGCTGCCGCCTCTTCTCCACTCGCCATGGCTGCTCTTCTGAGATGGGCTCAGCCTGAGCCCATCTCGGAGGAGCAGCCACGGCGAGCAGAGAAGAGGCGGCAGCGGCGCAGCGGCCTCGCCTGCTCCACTCTGCCTCTGGGGTGGAATCGGAGGGGTGTGTGTGGAGGCAGGCCGGGGGCGTGGCGAGCCACGAGTCTGGGTCCTAGAAGGACCCGGATTTGCAGCTCGCCATGCTCCTGGACTGCCTCCGCCCTCCCCTGGTTTTGCCTGCGCTGCTGCCGCCTCTTGGCTGCTCCTCCGAGATAGGCTCAGCCTGGGCCCATCTCGGAGGAGCAGCTGCAGTGGGCAGGGAGGGGGCGGCGGCGGCGTGGCAGCCTCGCCCGCTCCGGGATGGGGCGGCTCGCCATGCTCCCCAGTGGCGTTTCCCCCCTCCCCCCGCTTCCATTTTTTTGGGGAGCGGGGGAAGAGGGTGGAAATCCTGGGGTCCCCCGCCAGGGTGGGAGGGTTGGGAAGCCTATACCCCACTGAGGTCCCTGAGGTCCTCCTCCGACTCTGTCCCCAAATCTTCAAAAGTTTCCCAGTCTGGATGTGGCAATCCTCCCCTCCCCCTCCCCTGCCAGTGGCTAGGGGAGACCTGGCAACCCTACATGGATCTGTGTGACTCAAGGCAGGGAGCCATCATGTGAACTAAATGAGAGTCAACTCGCTTCTCCAGCAATGATGCTGAGTCGAGTATAACCCCCAGAGCCTGGATCCATTCCCTTTAGGCCAAAGCCCTTCCATACACACCAGACATCAAACCTGCACCATCAGCACACTAATATAGGAGCAGATCAATGGTCCATCTAGTGCTGCATGCAGAGGCCAACCAAATGCTGCTCAAGGTTCTCAACAGGGGCGTGGAATCCAGTGCCTTCCCAAGCCATTGATATACATGAAGCCATTTTGGTGTAGTGGTTAAGTCTCTTATCTGGGAGAACCGGGTTTGATTCCCCTCTCCTCCACTTGCAGCCATAGCTCTCCTCCACTTGGGTCAGCCATAGCTCTCACAGAGTTGTCCTTGAAAGGGCAGCTTCTGTCAGAACCCTCTCAGCCCCACTTACCTCACGGAGTGTCTGTTGGGGGGAGGGAAGCAAAGGAGATTGTGACCGCTCTGAGACTCTGAGATTCAGAGCATAGGGCGGGATATCAATCCAATATCTTCTTCTTCATTGATGCCACAGATCCTCCATGGATCTGTTTAATCCCTCTTCGCCCCTTATGCATTCGGCCATCAGTACATCTTGTGTCATGCATTAATTTTGCATTGTGTGAAGTGCTTTCTTTTGTCTGTTCTGACTCTATTGGGTGCCCCTTGAGTTCTAGTAACTTCAAAGTGTTCTCCATAACTGCTTTCTCCATACTGTGATAAAACTTCCACCGTGTCCCATTTCTTTTCTGAACTGAGAAGCTTTGTTCCTCCAAGGGAAGGTGCTGCAAACTTGTCATTTTTGTTATCCTTTGCTACATTGTTTCATGCTCTAAAAAATCCAAGAGTACTAAAAGAACTTGTGAACATAATTTCTGAGCCTTTGGCCATCCTTTTCGAGACTTCTTGGAGGACAGGTGAGGTGCTGGAAGATTGGAGGTGGGCAAATGTCCTCAACTTCAAGAAAGGGGAAAAGGAGGATTTGGGTAACTACCGACCTGCTGGTTTGGTGTCTATACCTGGAAAAGTTTTAGAACAAATAATCAAATAATCACCCTGAGTATTTAGAAAAGATGGCCATTCCAGCTTGTCTATATCCTTCTTAAAATGTGGTGCCCAAAACTGAACACAATATTCCAGGTGAGGTCTTACCAGAGCAGAGTAAAGCGATACCATCAGATCACGTGATCTGGACACTATACTTCTGTTGATACAGCCCAAAATTGCATTTGCCTTTTTAGCCATCGCATCACACTGTTGACTCATGCTCAGCGTATGATCCACTAAGACCCCTAGATCTTTTCGCACAGACTACTGCTAAGACAGGAGTATGACTCTTTCAGACTCTTTTAGAAGTTTTTTAGAAGTCTTTTAGAAGTTTTGCTAAATGTGCTAGTCAGCATATCCTATTTGTTTGTATTTTGTGCAATTGAGGGAGACTGGCACAACTAGAGCTCTCTCAATCAATCAAAGCTCAAGCTGTGCCAGGCTCTCTGTATTGCACAGCAGAGCTACAGAGACAAGTTTCTCCACTGGCTGAGGCTCCTTCTCTCTTGGGAAAGAGGAAATGAGCAGGAGGCTTCTTTGCTCTGCTGCATCACAGGGGAGAAACACAAAAAAGCACCTCTGAGACCTCTGAGACCAAAACAGTTTTATTTAATGTAAGAGCTTTTGCCTTTCCTTTGTATACTGGGGATTTTGAAACTAGGCTTCCCAGATAGTAAGCTTATATTGACAACTATACATGGCTGTCTCCCTATTCTTGCACTGCCTCATAGGAGTGGCAGTTTTTTGTCTGGGGAAGGCTATAGTTTTGTGGATAAACACATAACCCTCAGTCTGTGTCATGGTGCCTTCACATGTTCTTGATCGGCATACAAAGCAACGTATGTACAAAAGCTCATAATGCCTAGCCATTTCATGTTTCCCTCTGGGTCCTAGGGTACTGAGCACTGAGTATGAGATTTCTGTAATGAATGTAAATGAATCAAAAGTAGGTTTGCAACTTACAGATATACACTGGAACAGCATACTCAAGGTTGCTACAGCACAGACATTGTCTCCAGATTTCGATACAATAATTCAGAGCAAGAGGTGTTAGTTATCAAAGACTGTTAAACAAAATATTACAAGTGTGTTAATGTTTTAGTGTTTTAACAATTTATTAATAACATATGGTTACAATAATTAATTGTCTCTTTTCTATGCTAACCCATATGATATTTCAACCCCCCCTCCCTCCAATATTTGACTTCCCCGAAGTTATAAATTTAAATTCAATTACAAAGGTACCGCTAACCAATCAAAGTTCAATATTTTTCTTCTCTCATTAATACTAAAAAATTGTCCGATGACTTTTTATATTCCATTCTTTCTCCATATATCCTTTAAATTTCTTCCACTCCTTTTTGAATATATCCAAATCATAGTCTCTTAAAGTTTTAGTTAATTTGTCCATCTCACTCCACGATATACAAGTGTGTTAATGTTTTAAGCATGTTTTATTTTAGGTTAAAAAAAAAGCTTTACTTGTGTTTGTCTGTGTCCTTTATAAAGTTTATATCTTTGCTACCTGACATTACATTTCATGACACACACGGCCAGGTTCACAAGGTCTCATTTATGTCAGCAACAGTGATCCATGCATCGGTCACCTCAAGATTGGATTACTGTAATGCCCTCTACATGGGGCTGCCTCTGTGCCGAACCCGGAAGCTGCAGCTGGTGCAGAATGCGGCGGCTAGGCTGTTATTAGGGCTCCCAAGATGGGAGCACATACAGCCGGGGCTGTGCGGACTGCACTGGCTGCCAGTTATATACCGGGTTCGTTACAAAGTGCTGGTTATCACCTTTAAAGCCCTATATGGTCGAGGACCTGCCTACCTGAAGGACCGTCTTTCCCCATATGAACCCCAGAGAGCACTGAGGTCAGCTGGGAAGAACCAGCTGACTATCCCTGGGCCGAAGGAGGCAAAATTAAAGAACATCCGTACACGAGCCTTCTCCATTGCAGCTCTGCACTTCTGGAACCAGCTCCCAGAAGAAGTGTGGGCCCTGCGGAGTCTCGAACAATTCTGCAGGGCCTGCAAGACCTTCCTTTTTGGGACAGCTTTTACCTGACTGAACGACTGAGGATTCGCCTTAAGTGATTCTGCCATATTATTTACACCTAATAGAGTAGCACTAGGAATGTTAATTTTAATGGGAATGGTTTTAAGTGAATGTGATTTTAAAACCTGTTGTATAATTTATTGTATGGATCGATGTTGTTAGCCGCCCTGAGCCTGCTTCGGCGGGGAGGGCGGGATATAAATAAAATATTATTATTATTATTATTATTATTATTATTATTATTATTATTATTATCTGCCCCTCATAACTGTTAACAAGTCATCAGGTCTGGACGACAGACCCTTGAGGATTGAGAATAGATATGAAATTGTTGATCTTAGCAATCATGTGCAATGATAGCATATTCATGTGTACCTTAAATGTTGTGAGGTTTGCCAAGCAACACTCAGATCTATTTCTGCTGTTTGAATATAGATGCAGCTTTATCGAATTGCTACAAGTACAGGACCTCTTCTCAGAGTGGGGTTGCTAGATGTAAAGACACACAATACAGGCACCCCTAAATGGCTCCCCCCCAAAACACAGGCTTTCCCCCTCCCAAACCTCTCTAACATAAACACTCTAAGAGACAGAACAAAGCCGTAGACAAGTGCACCTTTAAGACCAACTAAGTTTTATTCAGAATGTAAGCTTTCGTATGCTCTTAAGCAGACTTCATCAGACAAAATGGGAATGGCAAGCAGCAATTCTTAATATAAATGGGCAATGAGTTCGTATGTAGAATCATGGGAATGTTTTAAGCAGATTAAAAGAATCACAAATAGGGATCTGTGTTCGTTAGTGTTAGAACAAAGCAGGGCTGAAACAACACTGGAGGGTGATAAAAAAGCAGACTGCTGTCGTAGGTGTGAAGTGCCATAAATCTAGGTAACATTCTGGCTTTGTTAGTTTAAATAGAGGGCATGGTTTCTCAAGAGTATCCAGCACTTTCCTTGCACACAGACACCCCCCCAATCTCAAACAACTCATCACCCACAACAATACAACATCACATCTGGGCAGGAACACCGGTACCAGAGCTTGCAATAAACCCAAGTGCCAACTTTGCTGCCACATACACCCAGACAACACAGTCACTGGGCCTAACAGCATTAACTACACCATCTCAGGCTCATTCACTTGCTCATCTTCCAACATTATATGCCATTAAATGCCAACAATGCCCTCTACATAGGGCAAACAGGGCAAACCCTCCGCCAAAGGATAAACGGACACAAATCTGACATCAGGAATTACAAAACTGAGAAACCTGTGGGGGAACGCTTTAACCTTCCAAAGCATTCAGTGGGTGACCTCAAAGTAGCTGCTTTACTGCAAAGGAGCTTCAAGAACAGAATGGAGAGAGAAACTGCTGAATTACAAATGATCATGAAACTTGGAACAAACACCTCCCCAGGACTGAACAGGGATATTGGTTTTTTTTATCTCATTACAGATGCTAAACCAACTCTCACTGAGTATAGCTGTGCATCCACAGTGTTCCAATGTATTTCTCTTTTAGAACAGTGTATCAGAATAATGGGGGTTTTTTTTTGTATTGACATGCTCAAATGAGGGATGTGGGCTGTTTGTCTCATTACATATACCAACCCACCTTCCACTATACTTTAATGCACCCTGTTTTTCTAATGGCTAACTTATATGTATTTCTCTTTTAGAACAGTGTATCAGAATTTTGTTTTGTTTTTTTTTGCATTGACATACTCAAATGGGGGATATTGGATGTTTGTTTTATTGCATGCACTATCCCATCCTCCACTGTATTTTAATGTCTTCCTTTTTTTCTAATGGCAAACTATAACGGATGTTATAACCTCTTGAGAAACCATGCCCTCTATTTAAACTAACAAAGCCAGAATGTTACCTGGATTTATGGCACTTCACACCTACAACAGCAGTCTGCTTTTTTTTTATCACCCTCCAGTGTTGTTTCAGCCCTGCTTTGGTCTAACACAACAAACACAGACCCCCTAGTTGTGATTCTTTTAATCTGCTAAAAACATTCCCATGTTTCTACATACGAACTCACTGCCCGCTTGTATTAAGAATTGCTGCTTGCCATTCCCATTCTGTCTGATGAAGTCTGCTTAAGAGCATAATAAAACTTACATTTGGAATAAAATTAAGTTGGTCTTAAAGCACTTGTCTACTGCTTTGTTCTGCTGCTTTCAGACCAACACGGCTGACTACTGGGACCACTCTAAGAGACAGTTTCCCTTTAACATAAACATTCTAGGAGACAGGGCAGGAAGACCACAGAGTCTCATCTTGAAGGCTGCTCGCCTCCTTCAGGCTCAGATGGTGTGTGTGTGGATGGGTGGGGGGAGAGTAATTCAGAGGCCTCTTTCACCAACTGTCCCAAGGACATTGCGTACAACGCAAGCCACATAAAAGTTAGCAACAAGAAAAAATGACAGGAGACATGACATGGATCCTGACAAAGGTGCCCTACATGCCCTACATGTACCTTAAAAGCTAGAAATGGCTGAGAGCCAGTTTGGTGTAGTGGTTTAGTGGTTAAGTGTGCGGACTCTTATCTGGGAGAACCAGGTTTGATTCCCCACTCCTCCACTTGCACCTGCTGGAATGGCCTTGGGTCAGCCATAGCTCTGGCAGAGGTTGTCCTTGAAAGGGCAGCTGCTGTGAGAGCCCTCTCCAGCCCCACCCACCTCACAGGGTGTCTGTTGTGGGGGGGGGGGAAGGGAAAGGAGATTGTGAGCCGCTCTGAGACTCTTTGGAGTGGAGGGCGGGATATAAATCCAATATCTTCATCTACCTCAAGGGCGTCTGTTGTGGGGGAGGAAGGGAAAGGAGATTGTGAGCCGCTCTGAGACTCTTCGGAGTGGAGGGCGGGATATAAATCCAATATCTTCACCTACCTCACAGGGTGTCTGTTGTGGGGGAGGAAGGGAAAGGAGATTGTGAGCCACTCTGAGACTCTTCAGAGTGGAGGGCAGGATATAAATCCAATATCTTCATCTACCTCACAGGGTGTTTGTCGTGGCGGGGGGGGGGGGAAGGTAAAGGAGATGGTGAGCCGCTCTGAGACTCTTCGGAGTGGAGGGCGGGATATAAATCCAATATCTTCATCTACCTCACAGGGTGTCTGTTGTGGGGGAGGAAGGGAAAGGAGATTGTGAGCCGCTCTGAGACTCTTTGGAGTGGAGGGCGGGATATAAATACAATATCTTCTTCTTCTTCTGAGGGACTGAAGTTCTGCTGGGCCATTTCTTCCTTTCTTGATTCAAGTCAGAGAGAGAGAGAGAGAGAGAGAGAAGGAGAACAGTTCAACCCAGAACAGAATGTCCAGCCTGTAGGGTTGCCAGCTCAAGGTTGGGAAATGCCTGAATTTTTTTTTTTTTGGGGGGGGAAGCATGAGGAGGACATGGTTTGGGGAAGGGATGGACTTCAATAGGGTATACTTCAAAATTGCCTTCAAAAATGGCAGGTTTCTCCATGTTAACTGATCTTTGTCACCAGGAAATCAGTTATAATAGTTGGAGATCGCCAGCTACCACCTGGAGATTGGCAACCTGCCAACCCAGCAGCTGCTTCAACCAGCTTCAGTTCACGGCAAGGGCAGCGCAACCCCAAGCTTTCTACCAGGCTCTGGATCCATCAGAAACTGAATCTACAGATTGATTTGCTTACAAGAGAATAGCTTTAACATAGAATCACAGAGTTGGAAGGGACCTCCAGTGTCATCTAGTCCTGCACAATGCAGGAAACTCACAAACACCTCCCCCTAAATTCACAGGATCCTCATTGCTGTAAGATGGCCATCTAGCCTCTGTTGAAAAACCTCTAAGGAAGGAGAGCCCACCACCTCCCGAGGAAGCCTTTCCACTGAGGAATCGCTCTAACGGTCAGGAAGTTCTTCCTGACGTTGAGGCAGAAACTCTTTTGGTTTAATTTCAACCCATTGGTTCTGGTCCTACCTTCTGGGGCCACAAAAAACAATTCCACACCCTCCTCTATATGACAGTTTTAAAATAGGCAAGATGTGCTGCTGATGGCCAGTCCCAAACAACAACCATACTTCTGAACCAGCTGAAATGCTTAGGTTGTCTTCAAGGACTGCCCAACATAGAGCATATTACAGTAGTCCAACTGAGAGGTTACAAAAGCATGGATCAACATTGGCAGGTTGGCTGAGTCAAGGAAAGAAGAAAGCTGTCAAAGCACGTGTAGCTTGGCTTCCGCATCAATCCACTTTTCATATAGCAAGGGTCCCTAGCTCTTGATGTGCTCTGCAAATGCCAACTTCACTCCATCCACCACAAATGGAAGGGAAGGGACTGTTGCTTGATGAAGAGCCTCTGCTTTGCAGGCTGAAAGTCTCAGGTTCAATCCTGGTGTGATGGACGGCAACCATTCCTCATAGGACTTGGTCTCCAGACCCCTCACCATCTTTGTTGCCCTCTTCTGGACCCGTTCCAGCTTGTCTATATCGTTCTTAAAATGTAGTGCCCCAAACTGAACACAATACTCCAGGTGAGGTCTTACCAGAGCAGAGTAAAGTGATACCATCAGATCACGTGATCTGGACACTATACTTCTGTTGATAAAGCCCAAAATTGCATTTGCCTTTTTAGCCACCGCATCACACTGTTGACTCATGTTCAGCATATGATTCACTAAGACCCCTAGATCCTTTTCATGCACACTACTGCTAAGACAAGTCTCCCCCATCCTATAACCATGCATTGGATTTTTCCTACATAAATGCAGAACTTTACATTTATCCCTGTTAAAATTCATTTTATTGATTTTAGCCCAGTTTTCCAGCCTGTCAAGGTCATCCTGTATCCTGTTTCTGTCTTCTTCTGTGTTTGCAACCCCTCCCAATTTAGTATCATCTGCGAATTTAATAAGCATTCCCTCTATTCCTTCATCCAAATCATTTATAAAGATGTTGAACAAAACAGGTCCCAGGACAGATCCTTGAGGCACTCCACTTGTCACTCCTCTCCAAGAGGATGAGGAACCATTCACAAGCACTCTTTGGGTACGATCCGTCACGGAGGGGGATATGGTTTAACATGGGGAGGGGAAATAGTTTTAACATAGGGGGAATACTTACAGGAATGTGTCTTATAATTTTAATAATAAGACTCATTCCAGTATGTTCTGCTAGACAGGTCAGTTTGACCGAGAATGTTTTGCCTGTAGAATATCTGTAGGTAATTATAATTAGGTTCTGGATTTTTAGAAAGAAGGGCGCAATCAGAGACGCAGTTTGCGGCAACGGCTGCTTTCAAGTACCTTTTAAAGAGAAGTTCTATGCTTAAGAAAAGAAAGACAAAAGCACTCTCTGAGCTCCCAATTGTTAATTTCCTACCTGAAGCTGGGACTTCAGTAACAGTCTGCAGAATCTTAATGAAGTTGTAAAGTTGTCACTAATTACGCCCTATTGAAAGACGATGGATGATAAAATAAGCCAACTTCCACAGAATCGTTGTTGATGCACCTGAGGGATGTAAGGGGAACCCAGGTTTTGATATATTTTGATTTGCCCCAAATGGGAGGACAGTTCCCTCCACTCCCAGCCACATATTCATGCAGAATTCGTCCACGGCTACACGGTATGGAAGTTTAATCAAGTGCCATGATCTTCTGGCGTGCGGCATTTCGTCCTCCAAAAGGTGCACCAAGGTCTTTGTCCATGAGACCCCCCCCCTTCAAAAAAAAAAATGTAAATAGGGGCCATGTTCCCAAGAGGGAAGTTATGTTAATTGTGTGGCTCTGCATGCTGGGAAATTTCATGTGGTTTGTTTAAAAACAGGCTAGATACTGAGGGATTTGCACCATATGTCACTTGAATTCCAAAATTGCGACTTTTCGTCAGCTGCGCGCTGTCATCCGGTATTGATCAGAGATAATATGCTTTGCAAATGAGGGGTGGATACAGTGCCTGTGTACATAATGGATGTTGTCATTCATGTCGAATACTCTGAAAGTAAAGCACATTTCAATGAGGAGTTAAAGCCCGCATAGTCATTGTTGAGGAATCTTCTAATGTTTTCTAGATTCCATAAGCTTGTGTCAATCAATAGTTGTTATAGCCTGATATAAATAAATGGAGAAACTATTTGTGTGGGAAGAAAAAAGATGGAGCGGTGGTGCTGAGCGAGACCTTTAGCTGCATTAACAAAACATTTTGCACGACTAGTGAGCCAGCCGCGCAAGCTTGCATGGTTAAGAAGCAGCGGCTGTGAGCAGGTCGACCATCCAGGTCTGCTGTAACCCAGAAGGGAATCTGGCAAAAAATAAAATATTTAGGGTTGGATCTAGTGCAAAATTTCCATGTGCATTAGAGCTCCCATGAAAGCCGAAATGCAACAAAATGGACTGCAGGAGCTGCTTGCATAAAGTCAAATTTCTCATACCACCACTCAAGTTTCCACTTGGGCAAGATCTTGCGCAATTTCAAAAATTTCAAAAATTACAGGGGTGCAGATCTTGCACATGCAAAGTGGCGCTAAGTCCAAGTATGTTGCCACTTAACAGGGTTGCCAACCTCCAGGTGGGGCCTGGAGATCTCCTGAAATTTCAGCTGATCTCCAGAGATCTGTTGTGCTGGACTCTGTGGCATTATACCCCCACTTAGGTACCCTCCCCTCCCCAGGATCCTCTCCTAAAATCTCTAGGAATTTCCCAACCCAGAGTTGGTAACCCTAGCCACTGGATCTGAGTCTTAGTCTTTCTTTTTACACAAAATGCTAGCATTTTTTTTTTGAAATAAATCTGCACTACAATGATAACCTCCAGACTAGACTACTGTAACTCGCGCTACACTGGCCTGCCCTTGAGATTGACCTGGAAGCTCCAATTGATCCAGAATGCAGAGGTATGAGTTCTGATAGGAACGCTGCAGATGGCACATATACAATCTGTGCTGCACCAGCTGCACTGGCTCCCAGTGGAATACTGAGTCAAGTTCAAGACAGATCCTTGCCTACCTGGCCTAAACAACTTCCTTACAGGAACTCCTTTAGCACAGATTGGATTATGGCAGGTGCTACAGATCTGTAACAACAGGAAAAACAGGACAATGACCCCTGACCTCTGCCCCATCTCTGAATCTCCTGATTGGCGCGTTTAGATTTCTCAGTAGTTTTCAATGCCATAGTATTCTTCTGGACTGCTTGGCTTAGATGGGCATCAGAGGTGCTATGCTCCAGTGGTTCTGATCTAGGGTTGCCAAGTCCAATTAAAGAAATATCTGGGGACTTTGGGGGTGGAGCCAGGAGACTTTGGGGGTGGAGCAAGGAGACATTAGGGGAGGAGCCAAGATCAAGGCTGTGTCAAGCATAATTGAACTCCAAAGGGACTTCAGGCCATTGCATTTAAAGGGACGGCACACCTTTTCAATGCCTTCCTTCCATAGGAAATAATGAAGGATAGGGGTACCTTCTTTTGGGGCTCATAGAATTGGACCCCTTGGTCCAATCTTTTTGAAACTTGGGGGGTATTTTGGGGAGAAGCACTAGATGCTATACTGAAAATTTGGTGCCTCTACCCGAAAAAACAGCCCCCCAGAGCCCCAGATACCCGCGGATCAATTCTCCATGATTTTCTATGGGAATAAATCTCCATAGGGAATAATAGAGTTCCCAGCAGACATTTCCCTCCCCTCCCCCCGCTTTCTGATGACCCTGAAGCGGGGGAAGGGCCTCCAAACCGGGAGATCCCCTGCCCCCACCTGGGGATTGGCAACCCTATTCTGATCTTATGGACTATTGCCAGAGGATAATGTTGAGGGAACAGCTGTTTGGCTTCTGACCTGAGGCTTGGCTCCACCTTGTTTCCTATACTGTCTATATGAAATTGCTAAGAGAAGCCATCTGAAAGATGTAGAATTAACTGAGGAACTAAGAGCTGTTGTCATGCTGATAAAAACCAATTATTTTTCTTTTTCAGTGGAGTTGGGTGAATCAGAGAACTAGCACCTGGAGGTGATAATGGGCTAGATGAGGACCATAAACTGAAGCTCAATGCAGACAAAAATGAAAGTTGTTGTTGGGCCATGCTTGGCAATCAGTGGGAACTTGGACGGGGGTGGGGTGGGTGGGAAGGACATTGTGGTTGGGATGTCACATTGCATACTCCAGTGATGTCACTTCTAGGGAAACCCAGAAGTTTTATTCATTCATTTATTTATATTTTATTTATTTAAAACATTAACTGCCTTTCTTCCTTGTGAAGTTCATGGAGGCTTACAATATTAATACAATACATAGAATCATAGAGTTGGAAGGGACCTCTAGGGTCACCTAGTCTAACACCCTGCACAATGCAGAAAACTCACAAACACCTTCTCCTAAATTCACAGGATCACTGTCAGATGGACATCTAGCCTCTGTTTAAAAACTTCCAAGGAAGGAGAGCCCACCACCTCCGAAGGGAGTTTGTTCCACTGAGGAATCGCTCTAACGGTCAGGAAGTTCTTCCTAATGTTGAACCGGAAATTCTTTTGATTTAATTTCAGCCCATTAGTTCTGGTCTTACCTTCTGGGACCACAGAGAACAATAACACACAATCCTTTATATGACAGCTTTTCAAGCACTTGAAGATGGTGATCCTATCACCTCTCAGCTGCCTCCTCTCCAGACTAAACATCCCCAGCTCCTTCAACCATTCCTCATAGGATTTGGTCTCCAGACCCCTCGCCATCTTCATTGCCCTTCTCTGGACCCGTTCCAGTTTGTCTATATCCTTCTTAAAATGTGGTGCCCAAAACTGAACACAATACTCCAGGTGAGGTCTTACCAGAGCAGAGTAAAGCGATACCATCACATCACGAGATCTGGACACTATACTTCTGTCGATACAGCCCAAAATTGCATTTGCCTTTTCAGCCACCGCATCACACTGCTGACTCATGTTCAGCGTATGATCCACTAAGACCCCTAGATCCTTTTCGCACAGACTACTGCTAATACAAGTCTCCCCCATCCAATAACTATGCATTGGATTTTTCCTACCAAAATGCAGAACTTTGCATTTATCCCTGTTAAAATTCATTTTATTGATTTTAGCCCAGTTTTCCAGCCTGTCAAGGTCATCCTGTATCCTGTTTCTGTCTTCTTCTGTGTATAAAATAGACTGCATTAAAATACAGTGCAGTCCTAAATTACAACATCATCAGCTATTCTAAAGATCGTGTTGCTCAAGGAATTGTCAGAAACTTTATGGCAAAACCAGAGAGTTTCTGGTAATTCTCGGAGCTGCATAATGTCACACCTGGAAGTAATAGGCACTGTGTGATGCCCGTGTTCCTCCTGATGCTCCAAGCTGATGGCAGGAGGCCTAGCAATCCTATAATGATTGATAATGTTGCCAATCACAGTGCCTAAGCAAAGCTGCACCCTTCTTCTAATGCTATTGTAGCCAATGGGCTTCGAATGACATCACTCTGTTTAGGATAGCTCAGCTAGTTTTGATTTGGATGAAGGAACAGAGGGAATGTTTATTAAGTTTGCCGATGATACTAAATTGGGAGGGGTTGCAAACACAGTAGAAGACAGAACAGGATACAGGATGACCTTGACAGGCTGGAAAACTGGGCTAAAGCCAATAAAATGCATTTTAACAAGGATAAATGTAAAGTTCTGCATTTCGGTAGGAAAAATCCAATGCATAGTTATTGGATAGGGGAGACTTGTATTAGCAGTAGTCTATGCGAAAAGGATCTAGGGGTCTTAGTGGATCATACGCTGAACATGAGTCAACAGTGTGATGCGGTGGCTAAAAAGGCAAACACAATTTTGGGCTGTATCCACAGAAGTCTAGCATCCAGATCATGGGAAGTGATGGTATCGCTTTACTCTGCTCTGGTAAGACCTCACCTGGAGTATTGTGTTCAGTTTTGGGTATAGGGGTGTCAAATCCAATTCAAGAAATATCTGGGGACTTTCGGGATGGAGCCAGGAGACTTTAGGGGTGGAGCCAGGAGACATTAGGGGTGAAGCCAGAAGACATTGGGGGTGGAGCCATAAGCAAAGTTGCGACAATTACATTAAATTTGACCATCACCTTTAAAGGAACCGCACACCTTTTAAATGCCTTCCCTACATTAGAAATAATGAGGAATAGGGGCACCTTTCTTTGGGGCTCATAGAATTGGACCCCCTGGTCCAATCTATTTGAAACTTGGACCGCATTTTGAGGAGTGGCATTAGATGCTATCCTGAAAATGTGGTGCCTCTACTTCAAAAAACAACCCCTCCAGAGCCCCAGATACCCCCAGATCAATTATCCATTATTTACTATGGGAATCAATCTCCATAGGGAATAATGAAGTGCCCAGCAGACATTCCCCCCCCCCCCCACACCATTTCTGATGACACTGAAGTGGGGGAGGGCCTGCTCCCACCTGGGGATTGCCATCTCTACTCACGAGTTGCTGCACTTCCAACTTCTACAAAGTAACACAGAGCAACCGACCTCTGAAAAGGTTATGCGATCTGCGAAGGGTCTGGGCTGCAAACGACCTCTGCAAAGATTGTGGAACCAAGGGAGGGTCTGGGCTGCTTTCACAGCCATGTTATTCTGCCTGCTCTCCCGCCCCACTTCAGCCTTAAAGACACAGATGCACTATCCCAAGACGAAGCCTTTCCAGTGGAGTCTGAAGCCTCCGGAGGTAGAAAGGCACATGGGGGCTGTGGGGTGGGGTTTCCCCCTGCCAGCCAGCTGACTGGGAGCAGGAAAGAGCCTGGGAAAGTGGGAGAACACCTGCTGGGACCTGGGGATTGGCAAGCCTATTTGGACACCACATTTTAAGAAGGATATAGACAAGCTGGGACGGGTCCAGAGGAGGGCGACAAAGATGGTGGCTATTAGCCACAGTATGTGTGTGTGTGTATATATATATATATATGTGTGTGTGTGTGTGTACACACACACATATATTGGCCACTGTATGACACAGAGTGTTGGACTGGATGGGCCATTGGCCTGATCCAACATGGCTTCTCTTATGTTCTTATGGTGAGGGGTCTGAAGAAGAAGAAGAAGATATTGGATTTATATCCCGCCCTCCACTCCGAAGAGTCTCAGAGCGGCTCACAATCTCCTTTACTTTCCTCCCCCACAACAGACACCCTGTGAGGTGGGTGGGGCTGGAGAGGGCTCTCACAGCAGCAGCCCTTTCAAGGACAACTCCTACCAGAGCTATGGCTGACCCAAGGCCATACTAGCAGGTGCAAGTGGAGGAGTGGGGAATCAAACCCAGCTCTCCCAGATAAGAGTCCGCACACTTAATCACTACACCAAACTGGCTCTCTGGAGACCTATGAAGAAAGGTTGAAGGAGCTGGGCATGTTTAGCCTGGAGAGGAGGCAGCTGAGAAGTGACACGATCACCATCTTCAAGTACTTGAAAGGTTGTCATATAGAGAAGGGTGTGGAATTGTTTTCTTTGGCCCCGGAAGGTAGGACCAGAACCAATGGGTTGAAATTAAACCAAAAGAGTTTCCGACTCAACATTAGAAAGAACTTCCTGTCCGTTAGAGCAGTTCCTCAGTGGAACAGGCTTCCTCGGGAGGTGGTGGGCTCTCCTTCCTTGGAGGTTTTTAAACAGAGGCTAGATGTCCATCTGACAGCAATGAAGATCCTGTGAATTTAGGGGGGAGGTATTTGTGAGTTTCCTGCATTGGGCAGGGGGTTGGACTAGATGACCCTGGAGGTCCCCTCCAACTCTATGATTCTATGATTCTAGTTAGCCTGTTCTGGATAATGGAACAAGTTCTATTTAATTTAACATATTTATTTATTTATTTATTTATTTATTTATTTATTTATTTATTTATTTATTTATTTAATTGAACATTTATATTCTGCCTTTTCAAGGCCGTTTACCGTGCATAATTAAAACTGCAAACAACAATTAAACTCCTAATCTCCCATCAGCCTGATAAAATCTAACCAAACCTAACAAAATGCTTGAAACTTATGGTCCATTAAAAATTCTGGTGAACAAAGTATACTTACGACGCTTCCAAAAAATTTCCAAGAGCAGTGTTCCTTTCATCTTCTTGGGCAGCCTATTCCATAAAGCGGAAGCAACCACAGAAAAATTGCATGCCTTCATTGATGCTAGGTGGTTCACCTTGAATGAGGAAACAACCAGAAGAAGGCAGTCTGTAGCTGGTGTGTGGGGAGATGTGGGCAAAGATAGTTCTTGAGATACAGGAGTCCTATGGTGTAGAGAGCCAGTTTGGTGTAGTGGTTAAGTGTGCAGACTCTTATCTGGGAGAACCGGGTTTGATTCCCCACTCCTCCACTTGCACCTGCTGGAGTGGCCTTGGGTCAGCCATAGCTCTGGCAGAGGTTGTCCTTGAAAGGGCAGCTGCTGGGAGAGCCCTCTCCAGCCCCACCCACCTCACAGGGTGTCTGTTGTGAGGGGAGAAGACATAGGAGATTGTAAGCCGCTCTGAGTCTCTGATTCAGGGAGAAGGGCGGGATATAAATCTGCAGTTCTTCTTCTTCTTCTTCTTCTTCTTCTTCTTCTTCTTCTTCTTCTTCTTCTTCTTCTTCTTCTTCTTCTTCTTATGCTGAGAAGGCTTTCAAGGTCATAACCAGCACCTTAAGTTGAACTTGGAAATAAACTGGCAGCTAATGAAGTGGTTTTAAAATAGGCAAGCTGTGTTCCTGATGGCCAGTCCTGAAGAAAGCTGTCAAACCAGGTGTAGCTTGGCTTCCCCACCAATCCACTTTTCATATAGCAAGGGTCCCTAGCTCTTGATGTGCTCTGCAAACGCCAACTCCACTCCATCCACTACAAGTGGAAGGGAAGGGACTGTCGCTCAGTGAAGCGCCTCTGCTTTGCAGGCAGAAAGTTTCACGTTCATAGAATCATAGAGCTGGAAGGGACCTCCAGGGTCATCTAGTCCAATCCCCTGCACAATGCAGGAAACTCGCAAACACCTCCCCCTAAATTCACAGGATCTTCATTGCTGTCAGGTGGCCATCTAGCCTCTGTTGAAAAACCTCCAAGGAAGGAGAGCCCACCACCTCCCGAGGAAACCTTTCCACTGAGGAATCGCTCTAACGGCCAGGAAGTTCTTCCTGACGTTGAGGCAGAAACTCTTTTGGTTTAATTTCAATCCATTGGTTCTGGTCCTACCTTCCGGGGCCAAAGAAAACAATTCCACACCCTCCTCTATATGACAGTTTTAAAATAGGCAAGATGTGCTCCTGATGGCCAGTCCCAAACAACAACCATACTTCTGAACCAGCTGAAATGCTTAGGTTGTCTTCAAGGACTGCCCAACATAGAGCATATTACAGTAGTCCAACTGTGAGGTTACAAAAGCATGGATCAACATTGGCAGGTTGGCTGAGTCAAGGAAAGAAGAAAGCTGTCAAAGCACGTGTAGCTTGGCTTCCGCATCAATCCACTTTTCATATAGCAAGGGTCCCTAGCTCTTGATGTGCTCTGCAAGTGCCAACTTCACTCCATCCACCACAAATGGAAGGGAAGGGACTGTTGCTTGATGAAGAGCCTCTGCTTTTCAGGCAGAAAGTCTCAGGTTCAATCCTGGTGTGATGGACGGCAATTTTAAAAGCTTGGAAAAAAGAAGAAGTGCTGTGTAAACACGTAAAGGACTGTGAAAGGTTTATTCTTCGCAGAACCAGAGAGCCTTGAGTGACAAGCTGTTCAAAGAGATCTGATTTGTTAGCATCAGCTGAGCAGAGGGGGACTTCTGAACTGGATGCTGAGGAGAGATTCAGAACGATTTCACACTTAGCTTACCCTGCTGACACGTTCTTCTTCTCCGCTCAGTGTCCTTCGGATTTCCCACTATTTGCTCCGGAGCTGCAACAAACATCACGTTTTTTGTGGGGCAAACAGAAACTGGTTTTTAGCGGTTTCGTTTGCCGCGTGAAAACCGCAATGTTTGCTGCAGCTCCGGAGCAGATAGTGGGAAATCTGAAGGATGCTACGCGAAGAAGAGGAACATGACAATGGGGGTAAGCTGAGTGTGAAATCAGTCTCAGTCTGATTTCAGCCCTAGCTGAGAAGGGTTGATTACTGACAGTTTCGGATTTCAGCCCTGAGTGCAGTTTAACACAGACAGGAGAGCTGGAAGGGGGAGGGAGTTGTCAAGGAAGTTTGGGAAGCAGGCAAAAAGTCTTCGGTTCAGTTCAGTTCAAGTGAACAGTTCCGCAAAAGGGAATATTGGGTAATATTGGGTGGGGGTGCTGCCCATGTGCCTCCCTCTGGCTATGCCTCTGATTGAAAACTCCCATTCAGCCCAAGAAAAAGTGATTGATCTAAAAAGAGAAGAAAATTCCCTATCCAGTGAAAGAGGGAGTTAGCTCTGAAGTGTGCAGAGGTCTCTGGTCTGTTGTGGTTAGAAACTGCCTTTGGAGACCCTGAAAATCAATTAAAAACTCAAAACAGGTCCTGGGTACTGGAAAGACTGAACCAGCCTTCAAGAAACCAAAAGAATCAGATAATACTCAAAGAAAGTATACTGATGTGTTTGGGAAAAACACTGGAACAAAACTCTCAACATAAAGATTTAAGTCACTGTGAGAAATTCTCTTTAGCCTGAAACATAAGAACTAAAGTCTATGCATGTACTGGTTTTACCTCAGAAATTTCAACTTCTGATTTCACCTGACCTTTTCTCTCTCTGTTGAATATTTTTTTTGTTAATTTGGAATATAAAAATGTCCTGAGTGCCATTAAAGTTAAAAGGTGCTTCTGATTCTTCCCTCAGGTTCCTTGGCTGAACAAATAGCCAAAATATCATACTGTGACAGGGTGGGACAGCCAGAGTTCTTCAGGAAAGAAGAAAATGAGAGTGGCTAATAGCCACTGATGGACCTCTGCTCCGTATTTTTATCCAATCCCCTATAAGATCAGCATTGTCTCTGCCTTGTCCAGCTTCATCTCCATCTGGTTCTGCCTTAGACACTCCACCTCAGCCTCAAAACATGGGTTCAGAGCCAAGATGGGCACATCTGGAGGTAATGAAATAGAGAGCCAAGTGTCAGTACATATTAATGATATCTGCTCCACGGTTCTGGATGATCTCATTCAGCAGACTAATATTGAAGAGCATAGGTCCCAAAATGAAACTGTGAAGTAACCTACGAGACAAAGCCCACTTAGTTTTTTCTGTTCCCATGGGGAAAACTATCTGGGTCCAATCAGACAACAACAAAAAAATAGATTTAAGGTTACAGACAAAAGCTCTGATCTCCTCTGAGATAAGTCCTGTTTCATCCAGTGTGTCAGTTATATCCTTTCCTTGATAAGCACAATCCAATCACATCCAAACTGGAAAACTGCAATGGGCCCTACAGGAGGCTGCCTTGAAGACTGCTCAGAAGCTCCAGTTAGTCTGCTGACCAATTCGAATGACTGAGAATTCATCTCATCTGCAGTGAAAGATCCACTGGGGTGACCTTCTTGCTTCTGACCACCATTCAGAGCACTGGCTATATGTTTAAGTCCATCAACAGTCTGACCAGGGTGCTCAAAGGAACTCCTGCTTCTGTGCATAAGTCCCCTTTGTCCAGATTGTCAGCAAGGGCTCTCCTTTGTTCACTCTCCACTCTCAGAGATGCAGAGGGGCATCATCCCATTTGTGGGTGAGGTTGTCAACTCTGGATCAAGACACTCCTGGAGATCTGAGGGTGGAGTCTGGGGAGGGCAGAGTTTGAGGAAAGGAGGGATGTGATCCCATAAAACAGCACTTTTGGAATTCTGAAACCACATGGGAACACAGCCACGAAATGGTGGCCACAGGAGGTGGAGCCAGCCACAAAGTCCCTTCGGTCACACGATTAAGATCTTTGGGCTGAGGTGGCAGCTGCTTCCAAAAATGTTTTTAAAAATCTGCACAGCCAATCATTATCCCCAACGGCCAATCAGAAGCCTTGCCTGGCAAAAGGCTCACCTGGCCTTGCCCCCTTTCTAAAAACCCTGTGAGCACCAGGAAAGGTGTTGATTGTCACGGACTACATTCCTCTTGCCATAAGCACTTCCATCTTGAGCCGGACTTTTGTTGGGTTGCTGTGTTGCTAGAATAGCTGGCAAGCTAATCAAATGTGTTTTGTCTATGAAAGTTACGAGTAACCTTTTCTCGCCCTGAGTTATGTGATACACCTAGGCATCAAGGTCAACTACGCTCAGAGACTATCGCTTTTGAAATAACTTGTTCTAACCGGAATTAGCACTGAGGGGTGGAGGGGGATGCTTCACTGGTAGAGAATAAAGGTGCTCATTGCTTCAAACTTGTAATGGTCTGGACCATCCAATATATCTGACTACCTGTACCTGGGGAACCAGTTCTCCCAAGATGTAGTCTTGGCCCTTTAAGTGAATAAGTGAGGGCCCTGCTGGGAACTTTGGATGGTGGTAGGGGCATTCTGATAGACCGCTGGTTTTATGTTCATGTTTATGTTTTATTAACTTATTGTTTTAAAATGATGTTAATTGATGTTTCAAAAGCTAAACCCTATGTTAAATTTTTATGTGTTGTGAGCCGCCCTGAGCCACTTCGGTGGGAAGGGCGGGATATAAATCGAAATATAAATATAGATAAATAAATAAATAAATTCCCTATGGTTTTACAATCATAGAAGTTATCATTGATGGAGATTGTGCAGTATTTGACACAGATGAGCGCCCTGGAACCCACTAGGTACCATGCAGGGCAGCTGTCCTCTGGGGGGTCAGTTGTCATTCTGGGAGATCTCCAGATCTCACCTCGAGGTTGGCAGCCGTACTTGCGGGACAATGACACTAAAATGGTGCCTTGGGCGGCTCAAGGTATTTTGCTCCCTCGGGGGTCCTCCCGCCATGTCACTCTCTGAATTGCCAAATGGGCTGCCGAAGTTGCTGTCATTGATTCAAGGCAGGGCTTGCTGTGGGGGGGCAGGCAGAAGCAGACCGGCGTGCGCCCACTGGGATGGTGCAAGAGGAGGCACATGCCCCCTTTAGAGTTGCCAACCCCTGAGAAAAACAAGCCTCTGACAAATAGTGGGCCATAAATCCCCAACAATGTACTTGCCAAAAGCACGGGAGGTAAAAAGTTAATATTTTATAACAGAAGTCCTTCTAAAGTTGATAATCTCTAATCGCTCATCTCAATAAAGGGCAATGTCACCTACAACTCCATTTCTTTTTTTCAGAATACAGAGCCAGTTTGGTGTAGTGGTTAAGTGTGCGGACTCTTATCTGGGAGAACCAGGTTTGATTCCCCACTCCTCCACTTGCACCTGCTGGCATGGCCTTGGGTCAGCCGTAGCTCTGGCAGAGGTTGTCCTTGAAAGGGCAGCTGCTGTGAGAGTCCTCTCAGCCCCACCCACCTCACAGGGTGTCTGTTGTGGGGGAGGAAGGGAAAGGAGATTGTAGGCCGCTCTGAGACTCTGTCCTTGAAAGGGCAGCTGCTCTGAGAGCCCTCTTCAGCCCCACCCACCTCACAGAGCGTCTGTTGTGGGGGAGGAAGGGAAAGGAGATTGTAGGCCGCTCTGAGACTCTGTCCTTGAAAGGGCAGCTGCTGTGAGAGCCCTCTCAGCCCCACCCACCTCACAGGGTATCTGTTGTGGGGGAGGAAGGTAAAGGAGATTGTGAGCCGCTCTGAGACTCTATGGAGTGGAGGGCGGGATATAAATCCAATATCTTCTTCTTCTTCAATACAAACAATCCCCAGCTCTTTAGAATGAAAATGCTTGTGCTGATTTAATAAAATTTAAATAAAGTGCTTCAAAGGCTGTAGTGCTTGCTGGTCAATTTCATGTGGGGATTCTTCGCAGGATGGATTGGACAATAACAAGCTTCTGCCAACCTGTGGACTCGTTTCAACAAGGCATAATATAAGTTCCTACCCTTTCCAAAAGAGCAGCAACATCTCAAGCACCAACCTTCAGAGATACAGTTAGGATCCAATAGCACCTTTAAGACCAACAAAGTTTTATTCTGCCTGTTTGACAAAGTGTGCATGTACACAAAAACTCACAGCCTGAATAAAACTTTGTTGGTCTTAAGGTGCTCTTGGGCTCTAACATTGTCACGTTGCTTCAGACCAACACAGCTGCCCACTTGGATCTATCTTCAGAGATACAGTATTTGTTATTGTCCATGCCATCCTTTTGGCCTGCAGTAGAACAGCTAGATTTGAGTCCGGCAGCACCTAAGAGACCAACAAAATTCCCAGAATATAAACTTTCCAGAATCCAAGTTCCCTTCATCAGACAAAAGCTCATCGGCCGGAAATCAATTTGGTCTTTCGGGACCTAAATCTAGCTTTTCAAACACACTGTTAAGTCCTCCTCAGCTGCTCCTTTCCAAGGGAATTGACCTTGTAAAATGTCCTGCTTCTCAAGGATGTGGCAAGCGTCATGAAGTGGGAACAGCAGAGTTTTGTCACGATTAATGAGATAAAGATGATAGATAAAACTGTTTTCGCCTTTAAAGTTTCTTGTTAATACAAAATAGCAATCCAGTGCTAATATCCCAAATATCCCACAAGTTCCCACTGAAGAGCTCCTTTGACCAATGCCTCCTTCTTTCTGTTGAACTGGCAGATGGTTCCAGTCACAGCCTGCTGTTGTATTTTTTGCGGACGAGCACTACCTTCCCTGAATTCATGAGCACCTATCAATCAAGGCTCAAATGGCAGGCAATGTGGTGAATCAATAAAATCTCCATTCTCAGCTGCAGGGTTGGCTAGTAATTCTTCTCGTGTCACTGCCTGGTTAAACAGTCATACTCCAGCTAAAAGCCCAGCAAGACATAATAGATTCATGTGGGGCTGGTCTATTGTGTGGGGCATTTACCCTGGAAAAGCAAAAGGGGTTACTGTTTCACTAAAACAAATCAGACACTGATGCATTGTACATAAAAATGTATTCACCCATTTCGCTCTGCCTCATTAGAGTGGGGGGGAGGGGCTCTCTTTCTCTTGTGGAGCACAGTGCAGGCATCTTCTTGACATATTCATGGCGAACTCTTCTTTACGGGACAGTTCACACATCAAGCCACAGTGGATCTGTCAGGCCAATCCCTTTGCCCAGTTGGGCTATCATTCATTTAGCGCCATGGTTTTGTTTCTTACGCTGTATAAAGGAGGCAGACAAATTAGAGGACTTTTTTTAGCAAGAAAGAATATGAATGGAGTGTGGAAAGGCCACGGGGACTTATGCACTTGTTTCTTTAGAGTTTTGTCCTTACCTGTTTCAGGAGTCTGGGGAGAAGAACGTAAGTGAATAAATTCTGGTTAAAAAGTACTAAGTAGAATCTAGCTCAAATATAATGTGCAATTATTATGTATTGCAGGGGTTCCTTTTTTGAACGTGTGGGCACCTTTGGAGGTTCTGATGCAGCAAAATGGCCGCCACAAAATAACTGCCGCAGAGGATGGAGCCAGCAACAAAATGGCCACCACAGTCACACAGTGAAGTATCCTGTGCTGAGGTGGCAGCTGCTGTCAAAGTGGCATTAAAAAAAAAAAATCTGCACAGCCAATCTCTAGTAAGAACAAAAGAAGAGTCCTGCTGGATGAGACCAGTGGTCCACTTCGTCCCACAACCTGTCTTACACAGTGGCCAACCAGATCCTCTGGAGGGCCAACAACAGCACATAAAGCAGGGGTGGCCAAACTTCCTTCATGTCAGATCCACATAGATTAAATGTCAGATGCTTGAGAGCTGCAAAGTGACTGTGGAGGAAGAGGTGGGTTTGGGGGAGTGGCCCAGCAGTGACATCACAGGAAGGGGGTGGGGTTTCGGTGCAGGATGTTATATCATCGGAAGGGGTGGAGCTTAGGAAGTGACATCATCTGACCTTTGACCTGGAGGTGACATCCGGAGATTTCTGTGACTGTGGATTGGGTTGAACTGAGAGGTCACCTGATGCCAGGGAGCCATATGGAACTAGAGATTAAGGCGGGAGGCTGACTTGATGATTCATCTGACAGAAACATGGAGAAGCATTCCAACCGCTGGTTCTGAACCCTTGAATCTTGTGACTGCTGGCCTAACTCTGGTATCAATGCACTGGACAAGAGAGTCAGCTTTTATTGTTTGATGTTACTTGACCAAGCAGACTGTATCGTTCCTTGTTTTGTTGTTTAATAAACCTTTCCTATTATTTTAAAAGGAAAGGTTTGATTTCTTATGCTCTCATAGCCTCAGAGACCCATGACCTTGAACACTGCTGGCCTGGCGGAGAGCAGTAGCTCAGGGGGACCCCAGTCTGGGCCTTGACATCTGCATTGGCCTGAGATGACACGCAGATGGTGACAGGAATCTAGACAGCACACCTTTAATAATCAACCTGCTTTCTGTGTGCTTGAATCCTTGAGTCACCAGGTTGTGCTGCCAGGAGTGGTTTGACAAGGCAGATGAACTTGTAAGCCTCCTCACTTTGGGGAAGTGCCATTTGCCACGGACTCTTGAAAAGCGTTACCAAACCACTAAGTATGATCAAAGATTATTTCACTTGCAAGGTCCTATTGCCTGTCGCCTTCAGATGGCAATAGAATACTGGTGTTTGTGAAACATGCGAATGAGTTCCTCAAGCCAGGAGAAGCCACTGATGCCCTTCCCTTGGCTTAGAGCTTCTGGAGGGAGGATGACAGCACAGAGAGCTCTCCTGGGTCAGGGGAGGCAAGTGGGCCTCTGGACAAGCCAGTTGGCAGGATGTAGCTGAGAACCCATGGGGGTGTGTGAGGATGGCTGGCTGTGGCCATCATGGCAGGAAGCAAGGGACTGCCTTTGGGCGTGTGCAGTGTCTGGGGACAGAAGAAGGGACAGGACTGGGGCTTGGATGGTGGGGGAAGCTTTAAATGCCATAGTGAGGAGGACCTTACAGTGGGCAGAGGACAAAGGAACAAAACAAAGCATGTCCACTTGGCAGGAAGGCGTGACGAGAACTGCCTTCAGCCCTAGGAAATGGAAAATGGCTTTGTAAGCAAGATGCAAAGAAAGAACCGTTGACTATTCTCTGAGTGTTGGGAGAGCTCCTGAAAGGTGAGTGCAGTATGGAGTCTCGACCACCCCCCGACCCTGCTCATGGCTCCGGCTGCTGTACCAGTGGCCGCAGTTCCAGAATGCCAACAGCAAATGCCATAAAAAGACCTATGAAGGCCTCTCAAATACTCCTTCACTAATATTTATTTATTTCCGTTATTTATAGTCTTCCTTTCTCACGGAGACTCAAGGCAAATTGCACAGTCAATACAGTCAACAAAATGAGACATTCAATAACCAAATGGGGAGGGACAGTGGCTCAGTGGTAGAGCATCTGCTTGGTAAGCAGAAGGTCCCAGGTTCAATCCCCGGCATCTCTGACTAAAACGGGTCCAGGCAAGGAGGCGTGAAAAACCTCAGCTGGAGACCCTGGAGAGCCACTAAAGGGGAGGGACGGTGGCTCAGTGGTAGAGCATCTGCTTGGTAAGCAGAAGGTCCCAGGTTCAATCCCTGGCATCTCCGACTAAAAAGGGTCCAGCCAAGTAGGTGTGAATAACCTCAGCTTGAAACCCTGGAGAGCCGCTGCCAGTCTGAATAGACAAGACTGACTCTGACGGACCGAGGGTCTGATTCAGTAGAAGGCAGCTTCATATGTTCATATGCATTCAAATGTTAGATATCTGCAACCATAATAGTGTATTGGCAAGCTAATTCAGTTGCTCCTCTGGCTTTGGGAATTTTATCAAATGTGGGCTATAAGCATATATCTGCAATTCTAAGGGCTTTAAAAAAAAAAACTCTGAGATTTTTGGGAAGCTGAACACCGTGAGCCCCCCCCTTTTGTTGTTGTTGTTGTTGTTGTTTTGCTATTCCATGGAATATGAGAACTACCAGGTCAGGCTCAAACTGTAAACCATAGTGACAGGTTCCTCTTGTAAATTTAATGCTATTAGCCGTTATGTCTAATGATATAGCAGTGGGCTACAAAGGTCAATGCCAACTCTGTTCGATCTTGCTCCTCCCTGAGACAGGCTAAGGGATGGGTGGAAGGGAGCTGCACAAAAGGCTTTTGCCGAGGCAGATTTTTCCTGCCTCTCCTTTCCTCTAGCAATCCTTGAAACTTGTTTGAAGAGGATGCTGTTTGTTCCACCTTGGTTTTGCACCGACAGAGGAGCCTGAGCAGAACATGAGGATGGAGAAACAGGCCAAAATCAACCCCATCACCTATAACTACTACCACCTACCAACTACTATAACTACAACCCAAAGGTGGCAACCCAAATGCTTTCCTGTGGGCAAAGGCAATGGGAGGGAAGGAAGGAAGGAAGTTTGTTTGTTTGTTTATTACGTTAAGCTTATATCCCGCCCTCTCTGCAAGCGGACTCAGGGCGGCTCACAATATCACATTACTTCCATTAAAAACCAATAAAACATATAAAACACAATTACATATTTAAATTATTTAAAACATTTCATGGTGCTGTATTAATACAGTACAATATAGCAGTTCTGAAAGTTCGATGGTGACCATTGGTACTCTGCATGGTGCTCTATATGATGTCCAGCGGCAGCTCTCTCTCGGTTAACAACAGTGGCAGCTCTCTCTCGGTTAGCTGTCGGAACAATTCGGTCTTACAGGCCCCGCGGAATGTAGACAAATCCCGCAGGGCCCTTATGGCCCCCAGGAGAGCGTTCCAGAGTTCTGGTGCTGCCACCGAGAAGGCCCTGGCTCGTGTCGTATGCAACCTGGCTTCTTTTGGTCCAGGGATGGACAATGGAAGGAAGGAAGGAAGGAAGGAAGGAAGGAAGGAAGGAAGGAAGGAAGGAAGGAAGGAAGGAAGGAAGGAAGGCAAATAGGGAGAGAGGACTGAAAGACAGAAATACACACACGCACATGCCGCCTCCCCACCCCCAATGCCGGCCACAGCAGGCCAATGAAGGGTGCTTGGCCATGTTGCTGAGGGGGATAAGGAGGGTCTGCCCCCCCTCTCCCATTCATTCAGACACACACACCTTTCCCTGATAATGCTGGCTGGCGTGCCAGTTGCTGAAGGGAAAGGACTTGCATGGCCTCTCCCACTCATTCAGACACATGCCTGCACCCTCCTATCCACGAGCCGCCCCCTCCCACCTGAAGCACCCTCCCCAGACCCAAACAGTATGGAGTGAGGGAGGGAGACAGGGGAGGCCATGCTGCAGGCAGTAGGGTTGCCAAGTCCAATTTAAGAAACATCTGGGGACTTTGGGGGTGGAGCCAGGAGACATTGGGGGCGGAGCCGAGAGCAAGGGTGTGACAAGCATCATTGAACGCCAAAGGGAGTTCTGGCCATCACATTTAAAGGGACTGCACAATTTTTTAAATGCCTTCCTTCCATAGGAAATAATGAAGGATAGGGGCACCTTCTTTTGGGGCTCATAGAATTGGACCTCCCTGATCCAATCTTTTTGAAACTTGGGAAGTATTTTGGGGAGAGGCACTGGATGCTATACTGAAAATTTGGTGCCTCTATCTCAAAAAAACAGCCCCCTCAGAGCCCCCGATACCCGCGGATCAATTCCCCATCATTCCCAATGGGAATCGTTCATAGAGGTGCATGATGGCTCTGGGGGCGGGGCTTCCCCCTCCGGCCAGCTGGCTGGGGGAGGGGGGAAGTCTGTAAAACTGGGGGATCCCCCTCTGGGACCTGGGGATTGGGAAGCCTAGCAGGCAGCCTCGCTGCCTAGTGGGCAAGTCTGCAGGCTTCCATTTTGTGCTTTGCAGCCAGGTCTGAGGGACCCAGAGGGCTCATGAGGCTGTGACAACGGTGGCTATTATGGTTGCTGAAGAGGAGGAGGTCCTGGGTGTGCCACTGCTGAGTGGCAGCCTTACTGATTTGACCGCTGCCAAGTGCTTCTTCAGCCAGCTGGCCATCCTTCAGTACCTTCCCCATATGGGGCCAGGGCACACCTGGCTGGAAAAGTGGGGGGGGGGGGATGTGGGTGTGTGGGTGTGGCAAGCCTCTGGAGAATACAGAAGAGGTGGTTATGAAGTCCTCCAGAAGGCTTTCTTGAATCCTTTTGGTGGTGCTTGGTCTGCTCTGGGGCTTCCTGCTTTTGGTGCCAGGGACCATCTGCCTGGTCTGCTGAAGCCTTGAGGTCCACCACTGGTTTTATTGAGTGAGATCAAGCTATCCTGGGCCATCCAAGTCAGGACTGGGTACACTCCTGAGGAAAGACGATGTGATGCTTGGGAGATCAGAGTGATCAAAACTTCCTTGGGTTTTGAAGAGAAAAATGGCAGTTGTGATGTGGAAGAGACAGATGGGAAAACTTCCAAACATACAAGCAATAAGGTGGGGTTTGCCTTTTTCCTTTCCAAAACTTAAAATTGTCAGGCAAGGAAGATGTGCAAAACACCATTTCACTTTTGCTTCCCTGACTCCAGCTTCACTGCACCACAGAAAACTCATTTTTGCTCACTTAATTTCAAAAACCTTTTCATTTACGGAATAAACCGCTTTTCCAGAAATGTGCAGATAAATACAGTTTTCTTAAAGCAAGAAATGGACGCTAAAAATATGAGGAAGAGGCAACAATCAGGTGTCTATTCCAAATGACAGTGAATAGAGCAACATAAGGAACCCACCACCCCAGAGTCAGTGTGGATTAGTGGTGAAAGGGAATGGGATCTGGGAGATAGAACATAAGAAAATAAGAGAAGCCATGTTGGATCAGGCCAATGGCCCATCCAGTCCAACACTCTGTGTCACATAAGAACATAAGAGGAACCATGTTGGATCAGGCCAATAGCCCATCCAGTCCAACACTCTGTCACATAAGAACATAAGAGAAGCCATGTTGGATCAGGCCAATGGCCCATCCAGTCCAACACTCTGTATCACATAAGAACATAAGAGAAGCCATGTTGGATCAGGCCAATGGCCCATCCAGTCCAACACTCTGTGTCACGTAAGAACATAAGAGAAGCCATGTTGGGTCAGGCCAATGGCCCATCCAGTCCAACACTCTGTGTCACGTAAGAACATAAGAGAAGCCATGTTGGGTCAGGCCAATGGCCCATCCAGTCCAACACTCTGTCACATAAGAACATAAGAGAAGCCATGTTGGATCAGGCCAATGGCCCATCCAGTCCAACACTCTGTATCACATAAGAACATAAGAGAAGCCATGTTGGATCAGGCCAATGGCCCATCCAGTCCAACACTCTGTGTCACGTAAGAACATAAGAGAAGCCATGTTGGGTCAGGCCAATGGCCCATCCAGTCCAACACTCTGTGTCACGTAAGAACATAAGAGAAGCCATGTTGGGTCAGGCCAATGGCCCATCCAGTCCAACACTCTGTGTCACATAAGAACATAACAGAGGAGAATGAGGGAAGCCGCTTTTGGTCCCTGTGGAGGAATGCCTTGCCTCAGCTGGCTTGTTAAAAGGTTCTGTCTCTGAGCTCAGAGACAAGTAGGAAGGGTGGGGGGAAAGGTAGCCCCTGGCATTACAACAGCATCTGCACTACCTCTTAAGAGATGCTAATAACAGCTACTTGAAGAGACAATGGCCGTTCTTTTCCTCTTGGCAGGAAACAGAGTGGAAAGGGTAT
Organism: Heteronotia binoei; assembly: GCF_032191835.1. NCBI lineage: Eukaryota > Metazoa > Chordata > Lepidosauria > Squamata > Gekkonidae > Heteronotia > Heteronotia binoei. The sequence continues at coordinate 19,235,903 of NC_083225.1, read as the reverse complement.
TGGGCTAGACCAGCCCCAGAGACTATCTCCAGGAATGAGCTGGAGATTTCCCAGAAGGAGGCTTCCTGGGGGACAACAGAAAGAAGCCTAAACCTGGGCAGACCAGGTAACAAGGAGTGGAAAGTGATGTAAAGGGGGTGGAGTCAGAGGATTAGTAAAAGCGCTTGCTCTGAAGAGCAGGGCTCTCTTCTCTCTGGGAGATGGACTGGAAGGCAAGAAACTGCTGCTACTCTCCAGCCGGTAGCCAGCAGCCATATTTGACCATGCAGCTGGGCCTGGCTGGATGCAGGAAGCCTGAAGCATGAGGTATCCTTAGAACCCTTTTGTAACTTACTAAGCTTAGCTGTGCCTGCTCTGTTTAAACGTCTGGTAGGGCAAGTGTTTAAACCAGGGGCAGAAGGATGCGTTTCAAGCCAACTTTTATTTGATCTTCTCATGTCCTGTGCTAAAATTATGCTTGTGACTTTTCACTTTTTTAAAATAAACCTTTTTCTATATTGAAGGCTGGCAGTAATGCTCTGTACCACGTAGTTCCCCAGCGGCCTTAGACCACGCTACTGTGAGAGGGGGGTCGCAGGAAGGGGGAAGGCATGCCGTTGGCAAGGGTGCCAACCCTCCAGGGGTCTCCCAAAGAAGGACGTTGGTCTCTGTAATAACCAAGTGCTGGGAAGCAGAGGACCTCGAGGCCAGGTCTCAACGCCGGAAAGGGGGATTGGGAGTCCTGTTCCTCTCAGTCAGGAACCCCTAAATTGAGCAGGTGATAGCAGCGTGCCCTAACGGCAGGAGGAAGAATAGCTCCCTCCAGGAGTTGGCAACTCAAGAGGGGGCTGACGGGACTGGGTCTGAAGATTGAATTGGGCCGGTTCCGTCACAGTCCCCATTGTAGAGAAATTTTGGGGTACGAATGAATAAATAAAGCAAGAGAGAATAAGGAATTCTTTGGCCTGAAAACCAGTAGTAAAAGTACCTGGCGGAGTTCTCAAGGGAGGGACTTTTGCAGAGTAGGGTCCCAAGAGAGAGTTTCCGCTTTCCTTCTGGACTCTGCTGCACATGTGTGCATTTGTCGTATGACTGTATCACCTAACAGCTTTTACTGCCCATGAAGTTAGCTGCTCTGTCATGCATGTTTTGTTAAAGGAACGAGAGGTGGCTTGGCAGGAATACAGTCTGGATGACACTTGAGCACAGATGGCACGGCGCCAGGCAATTAAAATATGACAGACGCAGATGGCATGATGAGAAATGTCTGAAATCTAACCACACACACGAAATCATAATATTATATAACATAATATACAATATTTGTTGCTGTAAGTGTATGGTGTTGAATCTATATTCTATATATATTTATGGCTCATAGCCTGTTTTGGTCATAAGCAAATGGCAATGAAAAAGAAAATTCATCAGATCAGAAGCACCGAGAATAATATTTTACATCCACCTCTTTCATTACGTTTTGGCCGCACGGCGAGTGGGGAATGTGTCATAGCTTTTTAGAATGGGAATACACAAGCCTCAAAATATCATTTATTTATTCAAATAAATTATTTATTCATTTATTTATTTGCCACTTTTCTTCCTTACAGAGCCAAGGTGGCTCCCAATATGAATAAAATACATATATCACATAAGAAGAAGAAGATTTTGGATTTATAATCCGCTCTGTGCTCTGAATCTCAGCGTCTCAGAGCGGTCACAATCTCCTTTACCTCCCCCCTCCACAACAAACACCCTGTGAGGTAGGTGGGGCTGAGAGTGCTTTTACAGCAGCTGCCCTTTCAAGGAGAGCTTCTATGAAAGCTATGCTGACCCAAGGCCATCTCAGCAGGTGCAAGTGGAGGAGTGGGGAATCAAACCCGGTTCTCCCAGATAAGAGAACATAAGAACATAAGAGAAGCTATGTTGGACCAGGCAATGGCCCATCCAGTCCAACACTCTGTATCACACAGTGGCCAAAAAATTATATACACACACACACACACACACACACACACACATATATATTATAACACGCTGTGGCTAATAGCCACCGATGGACCTCTGCTCCATATTTTATCTAACCCCCTCTTGAAGCTGGCTATGCTTGCCCTGAGTTGTCCACACGCTTAACCACTACACCAAACTGGCTCTTAAAACAATTAAACCATCTGAGTATTGGACAAGTTGGAGAAAGGAGTCCTCCAGTGGTATTAAATAATTTCAGGTAAGTTCTCACAGCTCAGTGGTAGTAATTAACCGCTGTGCATGCATAAGGTCCTGAGTTCAGGTTCTTCGACATCTCCAGTTAGGGGGATCTCAGGTAGCAGGACTGTGAAGAACGTCTGCTTCAGACCATGGACAGAACTGAGTTTTATCGACAGATGTTCTGACTGTAGAGGCAGTTTCTCATGCACTTGGTGGTGGGCTGGACAGTGCCATCAAGTTGCAGCTAACGTATCCCCTCCGTCATATGATTTTCAAGGCAAGAGGTGTTCAAAGATTGCTTCCCATTGCCTGCCTCTGCGTAGCGATCCTGGGCTTCCCAATAATGGCCAGGATGGACCTTGCTTGCTTCTGAGATCTCATGAGATCACGTTAGCCTGGGACATCCAGGTCAGGGCAAGAGGCCTACAGAGATTGTTTGCCGTTGCCAGCCTCTGCATAATAGCACTGGACTTCCTTGGTGGCTGGTCCTGCCTAGCTTCCAAGTAGGGTTGCCAATCCTCAGGTGGGGGCAGGAGATCCCCAGTTTGGAGGCCCTCCCCCTGCTTCAGGCTCATCAGAAAGCAGGGGGGAAGAGAAATGTCCTGCTGGGCACTCCATTATTCCCTATGGAGACTGATTCCCATAGGGTATAATGGAGAATTGATCTGTGGGTATCTGGGTCCTGGTGAGTGTGTTGTTTAGGTAGAAGAAGAAGATACTGTATTTATATCCCGCCCTCCACTCCGAAGAGTCTCAGAGTGGCTCACAATCTCCTTTCCCTTCCTCCCCCACAACAGACACCCTGTGAGGTAGATGAAGATATTGGATTTATATCCCGCCCTCCACTCCGAAGAGTCTCAGAGCGGCTCACAATCTCCTTTACCTTCCTCCCCCACAACAGACACCCTGTGAGGTAGAAGAAGATATTGGATTTATATCCCGCCCTCCACTCCGAAGAGTCTCAGAGCGGCTCACAATCTCCTTTACCTTCCTCCCCCACAACAGACACCCTGTGAGGTAGATGAAGATATTGGATTATATATCCTGAGCCCTGAGTGTTGGGAAGGGCGGGATATAAACCATAAAAGAAATAAAATATATCCCGCCCTCCACTCCGAAGAGTCTCAGAGCGGCTCACAATCTCCTTTCCCTTCCTCCCCACAACAGACACCCTGTGAGGTAGATGAAGACATTGGATTTATATTCCGCCCTCCACTCCGAAGAGTCTCAGATCGGCTCACAATCTCCTTTACCTCCCCCCACCCCCCAGGCACTCTATGAGGTAGATGAAGATATTGGATTTATATCCCACCCTCCACTCCGAAGAGTCTCAGAGTGGCTCACAATCTCCTTTCCCTTCCTCCCCACAACAGACACCCTGTGAGATATATGAAGACACTGGATTTATATCCTGCTCTCCACTCTGAAGAGTCACAGAGCAGCTCACAATCTCCTTTACCTTCCTCCCCCACAACAGACACCCTGTGAGGTGGGTGGGGCTGGAGAGGGCTCTCACAGCAGCTGCCCTTTCAAGGACAACCTCTGCCAGAGCTATGGCTGACCCAAGGCCATGCTAGCAGCTGCAAGTGGAGGAGTGGGAATCAAACCCGGTACTCCCAGATAAGAGTCCACACACTTAACCACTACACCAAACTGGCTCTCCAAATATTCAGCATAGCATCCAGAGCCTCTGCTCAAAACACCCTCCAAGTTTCAAAAAGATTGGGCCAGGGGGTCCAATTCAGTGAGCCCCAAAAGAAGGTGCGCCTCTCCTTCATTATTTCCAATGGAGGGGAACCATGTAAAAGGTGTGCGGTCCCTTTAAATGTGATGGCCAGAACTCCCTTTGGAGTTCAATTGTGCTTGTCACAATCTTGCTCTTGGCTCCACCCCGTGTCTCCTGGCTCCACCCCCAAAGTCCCCAGGTATTTCTTGAATTGAACTTGGCAACCCTACTTCCGAGATTGGGCTAGCCTGGGCCACCCAGGTCAGGACCCTCATGCACCTGGGACAGGGGAAAAGAACTGCAATCAGAGCCCATCCCAGCCCTTTCCGGGAAACCTTTCCCTGTCTCTTCGCAAGGCTCATCTTGATTCTCCCCCAAGTGCAGCGGCCTCTGGGTTCATGGCTGCCCCCCCCCTCCCCAGCCGCTCACAAGGCTTGGCACGGTTTCAAATTGCAAAAGGCAAGAAATGAATCTTGCCGTAATGAGGTGACGCTCGCTGTCCAAATGGCATACACCTTCCCACGCATGGATTTCCAGTCAGAATTTAGGAGCTAATAAATATTGATTGTGCCTTTGAATCTCTTTCCCTTTCATTTGTGATTCTAAGGCCCTGCATTTAATGGGTGCTGTAACTCTAGTAGCAACGTGAAGCATTTAGACTGCACTTAATGAGGCCCGCGCACCAGCCACACATGGCTTCCCTGTCTTGTAGATCAAGCAAGGCTGGAGCAAAGCACTTTCTATTAAGCTTATTACCCATCATGCCCTTGCATCGCTTCCAACAGTTGCCTTCCAGTTCACAGACGATCGTTCTCTTGCATAATCTGCTCCTCTCACTCCTATGCATTCTCTCCCGCCGCTGGTTTTGTTTGTTCTCAAACTCCCATGCAGAACAACTCCCACATTCAGGGATTCCTGGAGATTTTGGGGGTGGATCCTGAGAAAGGCAGCGTTGGGATGGAGAGGGAGCTCAGTAGGTTATAATGCCATTGAGTCCAGTACCAAAGCAACTACTAGAGCCAGTTTGGTGTAGTGGTTAAGTGTGGGGAATCTTATCTGGGAGAACTGGGTTTGATTCCCCACCCCTCCACTTGCACCTGCTGGCATGGCCTTGGGTCAGCCATAGCTCTGGCAGAGGTTGTCCTTGAAAGGGCAGCTGCTGCGAGAGCCCTCTCCAGCCCCACCCACCTCACAGGGTGTCTGTTGTGGGGGAGGAAGGGAAAGGAGATTGTGAGCCGCTCTGAGACTCTTTGGAGTGGAGGGCAGGGTATAAATCCAATATCATCATCATCTTCTTCTTCTTCTTCTTCTTCTTCTTCTTCTTCTTCTTCTTCTTCTTCTAGGGGATCTGATCTCTGGTCAGTTGTAATTCTGGGAGATTTCCAGGTCCCACCTGGAGGTTGGCAACCCCCTATCCCACTGTGGGCTTTCCACCCATCCCATTCACATCCTTTCCAAGGCAAACTTTGGCAGATGTAGACAAGATTTTAATAGCTACCTAAAGAGAGACGAAAGACAACCTCATTAGGGCCAGTATAATAGCCGGGCGGAATATCTCCACGAGAACAATATATATGTCTAGTTAGACGCTGCATTGCTAACTGTGGCACTTGCCCCCTTCCCATCATCATTCATCTCCTATTGGCCGGCTTTCCAATAATACTTCCCCACCACATGTATCCACTCTTCCTTTCAACTGCCTCACAATTGCTGACATAACTCTTTAAGTACAGAAGAATCGGAGCTGGTCAGTGACAGTAATGAAAAAGCAGTTAGAGGCCCACCCCGCCTCTAGCTCGGATACGGTACATTATCGGGTTTTTCTTCCTTTCTTCTGTCATCATGAGGACCATTTTGGCCTGTCCCAACATCTGCAGGAGGTCACGGCTCGCAGAGCCCAAAGATTTCCAACCATCTGCCACAAAAAAGAGAAGGGGAAGGAACGGCCTAAATGGCAATCGAAAGAGCTATTTAGAGTTATTTATCACTCCAATAACAAACCCACCGTTATTAATTGCTCTTGTCTATTGTCTTTTTCATGTACAAATGGAAAAGCCTGGGGACATTATCAAAATAGATTTTAAAACTGCTCTGCAGCTGGAGGCTTATTTTAACCTACTGGAAGCTCAGAGAGGCTTCTCTTTTCTTTCTTTTCAGCTCAAGGCAGTGCAGCCATCCCTGTTGAAAAATTCAGCATTCTTCTCCACAATCCTTCCTCAGCAAAGGTCACAAGCCAGCTAATAAGCATGAGTGCGAACTTTGCAGCAGCAGAGGTAACTGCTTTTGAGACGGAAGCCAAGCATGCCAAAGACGGGCCATGGGACATGTCTCGGTATATTTCTCCTGTATATTTCAAGATGTGCTCTTTTTATTCTTCTGTCTAGGAAGTCTTGGAGGGTCAAGAGGCTTCTAGCCCTGGCAGTTTACTTGTTTTCGAAAGCCAGGCATCCAGGCATTTTTGGGGTGCTGGAGGAGGACATTTAAAGAGAGATACCCTCTTGGACACACATCTTATTGTGGTGATTTGTGTGTGTCAGCAAAGCTGAGAGCATAAGAACATAAGAGAAGCCATGTTGGATCAGGCCAACGGCCCATCCAGTCCAACACTCTGTGTCACACAGTGGCAAAATTTTTTATATATACACACACACTGTGGCTAATAGCCACTGATGGACCTGTGCTCCATATTTTTATCTAAACCCCTCCTGAAGGTGGCTATGCTTGTGGTCGCCACCACCTCCTGTGGCAGTGAATTCCACATGTTAATCACCCTTTGGGTGAAGAAGGACTTCCTTTTCTCCGTTTTAACCTGACTGCTCAGCAATTTCATCGGATGCCCACGAGTTCTTGTATTGTGAGAAAGGGAGAAAAGGACTTCTTTCTCTACTTTCTCCATCCCATGCATTATCTTGTAAACCTCTATCATGTCACCCCGCAGTCGACGTTTCTCCAAGCTAAAGAGTCCCAAGCGTTTCAACCTTTCTTCATAGGGAAAGTGCTCCAGCCCTTTAATCATTCTAGTTGCCCTTTTCTGGACTTTCTCCAATGCTATAATATCCTTTTTGAGGTGCGGCGACCAGAACTACACGCAGTACTCCAAATGAGACCGCACCATCGATTTATAGAGCAAAACTGTAAGGTGTCTAAACTCCTAACAGAATGAACTCAATGACACCAGACTAAGATGCATCCACCCCCTTTGGGGATCAATGGCCACATCAGCAGAAGAGAAGAGACAATTCCAGAGGTGGAGGAAGTACTGAAGGGGAGCTCCTGGGCAGCGCGGTCATCGAAGGTTACACTAGAAGAGGACCTTTTGCAAACCACTTCTGACCAGCTCTTACCTGGAAAATCTTATGATAAGAATGACAATCCAAAACAAACAACAGGGCAATTCACAGGGTTGCCATAAGTCGGAACTGACTTGACAGCACTTCACACACACACACACACACACACACGGAAAAGAGTTCATGAATGGGGCAGATGGCTTAGGGCTGCCGCCTATCCATAGCTTTCATGGTTCATGTCTCAAGAAAGTCCATAGTAAGTACAAAATATGCTATTTTATTTATTTATCGTTTATCTCAGAGTTGGGAAGGACTACCAGGGTCATCCAGCCAATGCAGACACTACAACTATGATGCCCCTAACAAATATCCAGTGGGTACTTAAAAACCTCCAATGATGAATAATCCATCACTTCACTGGGGAGACTGTTCCACTGTAGAACACACCCCACCATCAGGAAATTCTTCCTGAAATTTAGATGACACCACCTTTAAGAACATAAGAGAAGCCATGTTGGATCAGGCCAATGGCCCATCCAGTCCAACCCTCTGTGTCACAGAAGAACATAAGAGGAGCCATGTTGGATCAGGCCAATGGCCCATCCAGTCCAACACTGTGTGTCACAGAAGAACATAAGAGGAGCCATGTTGGATCAGGCCAATGGCCCATCCAGTCCAACACTCTGTGTCACAGAAGAACATAAGAGAAGCCATGTTGGATCAGGCCAATGACCCATCCAGTCCAACACTCTGTGTCACATAAGAACATAACAGGAGCCATGTTGGATCAGGCTAATGGCCCATCCAGTCCATCACTCTGTGTCACAGAAGAACATAAGAGAAGCCATGTTGGATCAAGCCAATGGCCCATCCAGTCCAACACTCTATGTCACACAGTGGCCAATATATGTGTGTGTGTGTGTATACACACACACACACATATACTGTGGCTAATAGCCACTGATGGACCTCTGCTCCATATTTTTATCCAATCTCCTCTTAAAGCTGGCTATACCTTTGCTGTGGTTTATTTCCATTAGTCCAAATCCTATTATCCAGCACAACCAAAAACATATCCACCCCACCTTCTGTATGGCATCCCCTTAGGCAGGGGTCATTTCATAAAAAAAGAGGTGCCACGCTCCTTAGCGCAACTCATTTGCCACCCACCCCTGACATCACTGGAAGGTGGACTAAATTATATCAGCTCAGCATCTGCCTTAAAATACTTCTTGAATTATAATTGGCCTAATAAAACCTGACTCCCATCATGCTTTTTAAATTACTTTCTCCTATGTGGCCACAGTGGCATGATGAAGATTGCCAGTTGTCTGCTTTATATATTTTGGTTATTTTCCCATTTTTTTTTGTGGCAGAAAATATTAGAAAGTTTGTCAATATTAGAAAGTTCAGCAAAATTCTCATAGGGGGGTTGAACAATGGAGCCCAGAAATAAGTATTTTTTTTTTTTTGGGGGGGGGAAATAAGAAAAAAAGAGCACAATAAAATTTAGAGGTTCCGGAGCTGTGCTCCTGTGAGCTCTTGCCCAAAATGAGGCCCGCCTTTAGGTATTGGAACGTGACCATCATATCATCTCATACGTGTTTCTTCTCCAAAGCATC